>NC_092381.1:114735833-114910833 GCF_030028105.1 Mobula birostris | reverse complement strand
AGAGGATGAGGGTGAGGGTGAGGGTGAGGGTGAGGGAGAGGGAGAGGGAGAGGGAGAGGGAGAGGGAGAAAGAAAAAAGAATTATTTCCTCTAGTGGTGGATGTGCAGCATAGAGCCCAGGACTGAGACTGGGGGAGAAAGGGAAATAGCTTTATTAGGTATCACCTGTACCCAATAAAGCGGCCACTGAGTGTATATTCATGGTCCTCTTCTGGCCATCCACTTCAAGGTTCGATGTGTTGTGCATTCATCAATGCTCTTCTGCACACCACTGTTGTAACACCGGGTTATTTCAGTTACTGTCACCTTCCTGTCAGCTTGAACCAGTCAGCCCTTTCTCCTCTGTCCTCTCTCATTAACAAGGTGTTTTTGCCCACAGTTTCTGAAATACTCAAACCACCCTGTCTGGCACCAACAGTCATTTCATGATCAAAGACACATAGATCACATGTCTTCCCCCATTCTGATGTTTGGTCTGAATCTCTTGACCGTGTCTGTATGCTTTTAAGCACTGAGTTGTTGCCACATGATTGTCTGATTAGATATTTGCATTAACAGCAGGTGCAGAGGGGTACCTGATAAAGTGGCCGCTGTGTGCATCTTCCAGTGGTGGAGAGGGGGGTTGAAGGACAGGGACCAGCACGGGAAACGTGTCAGCACGAGAGTCAGGAACGGAAGGGGTTATCAGGGTCACCAGTAGCAGGGGAGAGTGGGTCATTCTCGCTCAAACACTGACAAGGCTGGAAGGCTGAATGCTTGTCTAGTGCAATGGATTACGATACCGGGCGTCCATGAGCGGTGGGATGGAGTCTGTGAGCTGGACATCCCCCGATCCCATGTTGGCATTTGCAAGATTCTGTTGTGAAATGAGCACCATTTCTTCCCCTGCCCTGGCCCGCTGCCAACACACACTACAGAGCAACATACACAAAGTGCTGAAGGTCAGACAGCATCTGCGGAGAGAAACAGAAAGTTGACGTTTCAAGCCGAGACTCTTCATCAGGCCAGGGAGGAGAAGGGCAGAAGCAACAATGGGGGGGGGGGGGGGAGAAGGAGTACAAGCCGGCAGGTGAGGGAGGGGGGCATGAAGTAAGCAGCTGAGAAGGAATAGGTGGAAGAGGTGCGGGCTGAAGAAGTAATCTGATAGGAGAGCAGAGTGGACCACTGGAGAAAGGCGGGGAGGAAGGACACTATGGGAAGGTGACGGCAGGTGAGGAGGGAAGGGGTGAGAGGGGATCCAGAATGGGGAATGGAAAAAGTGAAGGTGCTGGGAGGAAGAATTAACTGTAGGTTAAAGAAATCGACATTTATGCATCAAGTTGGAGGATACCCAGACAGAATATGAGTGGTAGATAGTCACAGGCACATCTAATGTTTCTGCCAGCTGATAATGACACAGGAGGAGGCTGTTTGGCCCTTCTACACCCTGCCAGCCCCAAGCCTTCACTCTCAGGTGCTCCAACCCCTGCTCCCCCCAATGGACAGATTAGCTACTGATCTTGAAACCTGACACAATTTAGCGAAGCAAAGATCTTGTTCCCCACCACAACCTGTTCCTGTACAAGTCCTCCCCCGGTTTACAGACATATATGTAGGTACGTTTGTACAATCCAGCATGTGGGAGACCAGTGAGGAGGCTCTGCTTGTTGCTGCGGGCAACTTCAGCCGGGTGGGAAGTCTCTGCAGCTGGATCATTGCCTCGTGCAGAACTTCCAGAGATTGCGCAGATGCTGGAAATCTTGAGCAACACTCACAAGATACAGGAGGAACTCAACAGATCGGGAGGTTAATCTTTTGGGCCAAGATCCTTCATCGGGTCTGATTTCCCTCCATAGAAGCTGCCTAACATACTGAGTTCCTCCAGAATTTTGTGTGCATGTTTCTCAAGACTTAGTTAGATGCTGTGGCTGAAAAGCTGGAGGGCAAAACTACACGGTAAAAGGGAAGAGTTTACGGGGTATATGCAGGAAGTGTTTCTTTTTTGCACATACAGACAGTGGCAGGTGCCAGGAACGCACTCCCAGGACGTTAGTGGAAACAAATACAATGATGGCACTTCAGGGGCAGTCCCGAACAGGAAGGGAATGGATAGAAATGGATCATATGCAAACTGATGGGATTGATTTCATTTGACATCATGGTCAACACAAGTATCATGGGCTGAAAGGCATGTTCCTGTGCTGCACTGCTACAAAGAAACAGAAAACCTACAGCACAATACAGGTCCTTCAGCCCACAATGCTGTGCTGAACATGTACTGACTTCAGAAATTACCTAGGGTTACCCATAGCCCTCTATTTTCCTAAGCTCCATGTACCGATCCAAAAGTCTGTTAAAAGACCCTATTGTATCCGCCTCCACCACCATTGCCGGCAGCCCATTCCACGCACTCACCACTCTCTGAGTAAAAAACTTACCCCTGACATCACCTTTGTACCGACTTCCAAGCACCTTAAAACTGTCACCTCTCGTGTCAGCCATTTCAGCCCTGGGGATAAACCTCAGACTATCCACAAGATCAATGCCTCACATTATCTTATACGCGTCTATCAGGCCATCTCCCATCCTCTGTCGTTCCAAGGATAAAAGGCCAAGTTTACTCAACCTAGTCATGCATGCTAAGTCATGCTCCCCAATCCAGGCAACATCCTTGTAAACCTCCTCTGCACCCTTTCTATGGCTTCCACATCCTTCCTGTAGCGAGGCGACCAGAATCAAGCACAGTACTCCAAGTGGGGTCTGACCAGGGTCGTATATAGCTGTAACATTACCTCTCAGCTCTTAAATGCAATCCAAGGTGATGAAGGCCAATGCACCGTATGCTTTGTTAACCACACAGAGTCAACCTGCGCAGCAGCTTTGAGTGTCCTATGGACTTGGACCCCAAGATCCCTCTGATCCTCCACACTGCCAAGAGTCTTACCATTAATACTATGTTCTGCCATCATATTTGACCTACCAAAATGAACAACTTCACACTTATCTGGGTTGGACTCCATTTGTCACTTCTCAGCCCAGTTTTGCATCCTATCAATGTCCCGTTGTAACCTCTGCCAGCCCTCTACACTATCCACAACACCCCCAACCTTTGTGTCATCAGCAAATTTACTCACCCATCCCTCCACTTCCTCATCCAGGTCATTTATAAAAATCACAAAGAGAAGGGGTCCCAGAACAGATCCCTAAGTCACACCACTGGTCACCGACCTCCATGCAGAATATGACCTGTCTACAACCACTCTTTGCCTTCTGTGGGCAAGCCATTTCTGGATCCACAAAGCAAAGTCCCCTTCTATCCCATGCCTCCTTACTTTCTCCATAAGCCTTGCATGGGGTACCTTATCAAATGCCTTGCTGAAATCCATATACCCTACATCTACTGCTCTACCTTCATCAATGTGTTTATGTACATCCTCAAAAAATTCAATCAGGCTCGTAAGGCACGACCTGACTTTGACAAAGCCATGCTGACTATTCCTAATCATATTATACCTCTCCAAATGTTCATAAATCCTGCCTCTCAGGATCTTCTTCATTAACTTACCAACCACTGAAGTAAGACTCACTAGTCTATAATTTCCTGGGCTATCCCTACTCCCTTTCTTGAATAAGGGAACAACATCTGCAACCCTCCAATCCTCCAGAATCTCTCCCATCCCCATTGATGATGCAAGGATAATTAATGGAGGCTCAGCAATCTTCTTCCTTTCCTCCCACAGTAGCCTGAGGTATATCTCGTCTGGTCCCAGAGACTTATCCAACTTGGTGCTTTTCAAAAGCTCCAGCACATCCTCTTTCTTAATGTCTATATGCTCAAGCTTTTCAGTCCACTGTAAATCATCTCTACAATCGCCAAGGTCCTTTTAGACAGTGAATACTGAAGCAAAGTATTCATTAAGTACCTCCACTGCCTACTCCAGTTCCATACACACTTTTCCACTGTTACACTTGATTGATCCTATTGTCTCACGTCTTATCCTCTTTCTCGTCACATACTTGTAGAATGCCTTGGGGTTTTCCTTAATCCTGCTCACCAAGGCCTTCCCATGGCTCCTTCTGGCTCTCCTAATTTCATTCCTAAACTCCTTCCTGCTAGTCTTATAATTTTCTAGATGTCTACCATTACCTAGTTTTTTTGAACCTTTCGTAAGCTTTTCTTTTCTTCTTGACTAGATTTTCAACAGCCTTTGTTTCCTATACCTTACCATCCTTTCTCCGTCTCACTGGAACGAACCTATGCAGAATGCCACATAAATATCCCCTGAACATTTGCCACATTTCTGCCGTACGTTTCCCTGAGAACATCTGTTCCCAATTTATGCTTCCAAGTTCCTGCCTGATAACTTCATATTTCCCCTTACTCAAAATAAACACTTTCCTAACTTGTCTGCTCCTATCCCTCTCCAACGCTATGGTAAAGAAGATAGAATTGTGATCACTATCTCCAAAATGCTCTCCCACTGAGAGACCTGACACCTGACTAGGTTCACATCCTAATACCAGATCAAGTACAGTCTCTCCTCTTGTAGGCTTATCTACATATTGTGTCAGGAAACCTTCCTGAACACACCTAACAAACTCCACCCCATCTAAACCCCTTGCCCTAGGGAGATTCTAATCCATATTGGGGAAATTAAAATCTCCCATCACGCCAACCCTGTTATTATTGCTCCTTTCCAGAATCTGTCTCCCTATCTGCTCCTTGATGTCCCTGTTACTATTGGGTGGTCTTTAAAAAACACCCAGTAGAGTTACTGACCCCTTCCTATTCCTAACTTCCACCCATAGAGACTCTGTAGACAACCCCTCCATGACTTCCTCCTTTTTTGCAGCCGTGACACTATCCCTGATCAGCATGCTACACACCCCTCCCCGTCCTTTCTGAAACATCTGAAGTCTGGCGCTCAAAGTAACCATTCCTGTTCCTGAGCCATCCAAGTCTCTGTAATGGCTACAACATCATAGCTCCAAGAACTGATCGATGCTCTAAGCTCATCGACTTTGTTCATGATACTCCTTGCATTAAAATACACATCTCAAGCCACCAGTCAGAGCGCATCCCTTCTTTATTACATGCCTATCCTCCCTCTCACACTGCCTACAAGTTTTCTCTATTTATCAACCAACTGTCCCTCCTCCGTCTCTTCAGTTCGGTTTCCACCCCCCAGCAATTCTAGTTTAAACTCTCCCCAATAGCCTTAGCAAACCTCCCCGTCAGGATATTGGTCCCTCTCAGATTCAAGTACAACCCAACCTTTTTGTACAGGTCACTCCTGCCCCAAAGGAGGTCCCAATGATACAGAAATTGGAATTCCTGCCCCCTGCTCCAATCCCTCAGCCACGCATTTATCCTCCACTTCACTCTGTTCCCATACTCACTGTCAGGTGGCACAGGCAGCAATCCTGAGATTACTACCTTTGTGGTTCTGCTTCTCAGCTTCTTTCCTAACACCCTGTAGTCTGTTTTCAGGACCTCCTCCCTTTTCCTCCCTATGTCGTTGGTACCTATATGTACCACGATCTCTGGTTGTTCACCTTCCCACATCAGGATATCGTGGACGCAATCAGAAACTTCCCAGATCCTGGCACCTGGGAGGCAAACTACCATCCGTGTTTCTTTCCTGTGTCCACAGAATCGCCTGTCTGACCCCCTAACTATAGAGTCCCCTATCACTGCTGCCATCCTCTTCCTTTCCCTATCCTTCTGAGCCACAGGGCCAGACTCTATTGCGGCCACCGTTGCTTCCTCCAGGTAGGTCAACCCTTCCAACAGTACTCAAGCTGAAGTACTTATTGTCAAGGGTACAGCCACAGGGGTACTCTCCAGTATCTGACTCTTGCCCTTCTCTCTCCTGACTGTTACCCATTTACCTGTGTCCCAAGGCCCCAGTGTAACTACTTGCCTATAGCTCCTCTCTATCACCTCCTCACTCTCCCTGACCAGACGAAGGTCATCGAGCTGCATCTCCAGTTCCCTAACACGGTCCCTGAGGAGCTGCAGCTCGATGTACCTGGTGCAGATGTGGTCATCCAGGAGGCTGGGAGTCTCCCAGACATCCCACATCTGACACCCAGTACAGAATACCGGCCTCACAGACATACTTCCTATTCCTATTCTTCACAAGTAACTTACCTCGCCTCCACCCATTAACGGTGAGGCCCCGTTGAGCCAAAGCCCTCCTACTCTGACTCCCTCTACTCGAATGCCCACTCTATAAAGTTGTCTTCTTTTTAAATTCTTCTCGACGGTCTAACTCACTGATGTCCACACACCTGCTCAGTCGTGCCTCGATCAAACCGCTGAAGAAAAAAATGCTCTCCTTTTAAATTCTTCCCAGCGGTCTAACTCGCTGAGGTCCACTTTAAATCAAGACTTGAACAAGGCTTTAAACCAGGTTCTTAGAGCTTGCTGTGAGCCAACCTTGTATGTGTGTGTTTCCAAAACAAGGGCAACACGCATTGGGCACCTCAAAGAATTGGAGAGACACCCATCAACATTGTCCCTGCAGAATCTTCCAAATTCATTGGCAAGATAAGTGAACCACAAACATTTATTTAGTTATTTTATTTAGAGATCTAGCGCAGGACAGGCTCTTCTGGCCCTACAAGACCCACAGCCCAACCACCCACCAATTTAACCCTAGCCCAATCACAGGACAATTTACAGACACCAATTAACCTACTAACCGGTACGCCTTTGGACTGTGGGAGGAAACCAAACTACCCGGAGGAAACCCACATGGCTATATTTCATTAGGAGTTTGAGAAGATTTGGTATTGTCACCAAAAACTTTCAAAAATTTCTACAGATATACCGTGGAGAGCATTCTGACAGGCTGCGTCACTGTCTGGTATGGGGGCGTTGGGGGGGGGGCTTCTGCACAGGACTGAAATTACCTGCAGAGAGTTGTAAACTTAGGCAGCTCCATCATGGGCACTAGCCTCCGTAATATCTAGAACATCTTCAAGGAGTGATGCTTCAGAAAGGCGGCATCCATCATTAAGGACTCTCATCACCCAGGTCATGCCCTCTTCTCATTGCTACCATTAGGAAAGAGGTACAGAAGCCTAAAGACACAGCTTGTTGATTCAGGAACAGCTTCTTCCCCTCTGGCATCTGAGTTCTGAATGGACATTGAACCCATCAACACTATCTCATTAGTTTTTATTTCTATGTTTGCACTACTTAATTAATTTAACTATTTAATATATACAAATTTACTGTAATTCAGGTATTTTCTCTATTATTATGTATTGCATTGTACTTCTGCCACAAAGTCAATAAATTTCACGACATATGCCAGTAATATTAAACCAGATACTAATTCTGAACCCCACGCTCATGGGAAAAACACACAAGCTTTCTTAGAGAGGACGCTGGAATTGAGCTCCGAACTCTGGCGCCCCAAGCAGTAACAGCGTTGTGCTAACTGTTACACTACTGTGGCACCCATAGAACAATTCGGCGCAGGAACAGGTCCTTCGGCCCACTATGTTGCACTGGTCAAATCAAACTGGTAATTAAATACCTAATCCATAGAACCATAGAAACTGCAGCACCAGAAACAGGCCCTTTGGCCCTTCTTGGCTGTGCCGAACCATTTTCTGCCTAGTCCCACTGACCTGCACACATCCCTCCATACACCTCCCATCCATGTATCTGTCCAATTTATTCTTAAATGTTAAAAAAGAACCCGCATTTACCACCTCGTCTGGCAGCTCATTCCATACTCCCACCACTCTCTGTGTGAAGAAGCCCCCCCCAATGTTCCCTTTAAACTTTCCCCCCCTCACCCTTAACCCATGTCCTCTGGTTTTTTTCTCCCCTTGCCTCAGTGGAAAAAGCCTGCTTGCATTCACTCTATCTATACCCATCATAATTTTATATACCTCTATCAAATCTCCCCTCATTCTTCTACGCTCCAGGGAATAAAGTCCTAACCTATTCAACCTTTCTCTGTAACTGAGTTTCTTAAGTCCTGGCAACATCCTTGTAAACCTTCTCTGCACTCTTTCAACCTTATTTATATCCTTCCTGTAATTTGGTGACCAAAACTGAACACAATACTCCAGATTCGGCCTCACCATTGCCTTATACAACCTCATCATAACATTCCAGCTCTTAATACTTTGATTAATAAAGGCCAATGTACCAAAAGCTCTCTTTACGACCCTGTCTATCTGTGACGCTACTTTTAGGGAATTTTGTATCTGTATTCCCAGATCCCTCTGTTCCACTGCACTCCTCAGTGCCTTACCATTAACCCTGTATGTTCTACGTTGGTTTGTCCTTCCAACGTGCAATACCTCACACTTGTCAGTATTAAACTCCATCTGCCATTTTTCAGCCCATTTTTCCAGCTGGTCCAAGTCCCTCTGCAGGCTCTGAAAACCTTCCTCACTGTCTACTACACCTCCAATCTTTGTATCATCAGCAAACTTGCTGATCCGATTTACCACATTATCATCCAGATCATTGATATAGATGATATAAACTGATCCTTTCTACCTACATAATAAATTTGCCGATGATGCAACTATTATTGGCATAATCTCAGAGGGTGATGAGGAGGCGCACAGTAGAGAGACAGATCAGCTGGTTAAGTGGTGTCTCAACACCAGCCTTGTACTCAATGGCTAGTAAGACAAAGGAATCAATTGTTGGCTTCAGGAAGGGAAAATGAAGAGATTTCATCTTGATACAATTATAAAGAAGGCATGAAGATGCTATATTTCATTAGGAGTTTGGGGAGATTTGGTATGTCACCGAAGACCCTAATAATTTTTTTTAGATGTACTGTGGAGGGCTTTCTAACTGGCTGCAACACCGTATGGTATGGGTGGGGGCCACTGCACAGGGTTGAAGTAAGCTGCAGAGAGTTGTAAGCTCCCCAGCAAACAGGACATCTTCAGAAGGTGTTGCCTCAAGAAAGTGGCTTCCATCATTAAGGACCCTCGCCACCCAGGGCATACCCTTTTCTCATTACTACCATCAGGGAGGAGGTGTAGGAGGTTGAAGGCACAAACTCAATATTTTGGGAACAGCTTCTTCCCCTCCACCATCAGGTTTGTGAACAGTCCATGAATCCATGAATATTCCGTTACTATAGTGCAATCTTTTTGCACGACTTTTAAACTATAGTAATTAAACATAGAAATTTTTTATATGTGCCCCTTCCACCACCAATATCATCTCCCCAGGCCCAGCTCCCTCACTTGGTTCCTTGCTCCACCTTCCTCTCTTATCAGATTCCACCATCTTCAGCCCTTTGATACCTCCAGCCATCATTTCCCTATTCCCATTCTCACCCCTCTTCACCAGGATCCAGTCATCACCTGCCAGCCTTGCTTCACCCCTTCCCCTCGCCTCATTATACCTGCTGTGTCCTCTCTATCTTTCAGTCCTGGTGAAGGTTCGCCACCTGAAATGTTGACTGTCTATTTTCCTCCACAGACGCTGCCTGACACACAGAGCTCCTCCAGGAGCTTGTTATTTTTTTTTTCGCAGTCTACTTGGCTTATTATTCACATTAGTGATTCGCACCAGTTTCCTTCATTATCTAAATTGAATTCCTTAGTCACTGTGTTCGGATTGGAACTGCTGTCTCCAAGTCAAGAGTCCAAGCTTGAAGATGCAAACAAAACCTGCAGATACTGGACATATGAAATAAATCCAAAAACTCTGCAAATACTCAGCAGGTCAGTCAGCAGCCGTGGAGAGAGAATGAGGGGGGCTGTCCGGCACAATCCTCACTGATTTAATTTGAGGAGGAAAAATAATGCATTTACTGTATGTTTTGATGTAGAAATGACAAATAAAGCTAATCTTTAAGTGCTGGACATTTTTTGTATGATGACACTAAGGAAAATGATCAGAAGACAGAATAAGTTCTGATGTTAAACATGAAATACAGTCAGTGGCTACTTTATTCGATACTTCCTATACCTAATAAAGTGGCCACTGAGTGTATGTTCATGGTCTTCTGCTACTGTAGCCCATCCACTTGAAGGTTCAATGTGTTGTGTGTCAGAGATGCTCTTCTGCACACCACTGTTCCAACACTTGGTTATCTACATTACTGTCACCTTCCCGGTCAGCTTAAACCAGTCTCTCCACTTTCCTCTGACCTCTCTCATTACCAAGGTGTTTTTGTCCACAGAACTACCACTCACCAGATGATTTTTATTTTGTTTCTCACACCATCAGCAGTTTCTGAGATACTTAAACCATACCATCTGGCACCAACAATCATTCATAGTCAAAGTCACTTAGGTTATATTTCCTTCCCATTCTGATGTTTGGTCTGAACAACTGAACTTCTTGACCATGTCTACATGCTTTTTATGCATTGAGTTGCTGCCATGTGATTGGTTGATTAGATATTTGCATTAATAAGCAGGTGTACCTAATTAAGTGACTACTGAGTGTAGATTACTCTAGTTCATCCTTACCATTGATTACAACATAAAAATTACAGCTCCTACTTGGCATTATATGATATTTGCTTTCCTGGAAGCCTTTACGCACTGTTGATTTTCATCCTGTACTTTTAATGATGCATTAGGAGCCACTTGGCCTGTCAAATCCATGCTGACCACTCCGCCCCCCATGAGGGCAATACTGGTTGTTGGCCCACTCTCTCCTCTGATACATCCCCATACCATTCCAACAGCAAGGATGCCCAGGCTAGAAGTCAGCCTTAAACTGGTAAGAGTGCAGTGAAGATTTGCCAGGAAACAAGGGCCCAAGAGGTTGGGGAGCCTGGGACCTCATTGATATTACTGAGGGCTGATCTTACTGAGGTATATAAAATCATGAGGGGCACAGATAGGGTGAATGTACTCAATCTTTTTCCCCAGGGAAGGAAATCCAGAAAAAAACTAGAGGGCATAGGTTTAAGGTTGCTGTTCCTTTCCGTACCTTGTGGTGTGCGGGCAGCGACTTTGCTGTTTCCTTCGCATTTTTTTGGTCTGTTTTTTACGAGGCTGAGTTGCTAGCTCAACACTCAACCCAGCAGAGATGGAACGTGTGCAAGGAGCTGGCCGATTCGAAGCTGGGACCCCAGCTGGAAACGCACTACACCAGCGGCCAGCATGGGTTTAAGGTGAACTATTTAAAAGATACAATACGAGATGTTGCCGATGATCTGCATTCTGTGGATTGCAGACAATAGCTCTCTACTCATCTCACACTCGCGATATTTATTTATTTATTTTTATTTCATTCATTCTGTACTTGCACAGTTTGTTGTCTTCTGCACTCTGGTTGAACGTCTGAGCTGGACTGGCTTTCATTGATCCTGTTATGGTTATGATTCTATAGGTTTATTAAGTACATCTGCATCTCAGGGTTGTATATGGATGGGGTTGCTGTGGGATCTCTCTGAAACCTACCGAATATTGAAATGCCTAGATAAAGTGCACGTGGGGAGGATGTTACCTCTAGTGGGGAGCCTAGGACCAAGACGGCAAGCCTCAGAATAGAGGGACGTTCATTTAGAAGAGAGAGGAGCAGGAATTCCTTTAGCCAGAGGGTGGAGAATTTGAGGAATTCATTGCCACAGACAGTTGTTACAGTTGTGGAGGCCAAGTCATTAGGTATATTTAAAACAGAGATTGATATGGTTTTGATTAGTCAGGGCATCAAAGGTTATGGGGAAGAGGCAGGGGCGTGGGATTGAGAGGTGTATTAGATCAGCCATGACTCAAGCAGACTCACTGGACCAAATGCTGCTCCTAGGTCTTATGGTCTTATAGTCCAAGTTGCCTTTACTCCTAATTTTGCTGCACAGTCCCGGGTTTGAACTATGGATCTGGATTATGAGTTTGAATCCCGTTGCAGGAGTTGGTAAATTTAAGTCAAAAGTTAAATACAAAATGGACAATTCTCAGTAACAGTAACTACAGAACGAACAGGCTGTTGCCAAAATTTTTTTTTTAAAGGTGGTTCACTGAGGTTTTCCAGAGAAGAAAACTTGCTGTCCTTACCTGAGCTGGTCCAAGTCAATCCCTGGAATTACCATCAGGGAGGAGGCCCAGGGCCTCTGCAGGCCCACATTCAGGAAAGGCTTCTTCCCATCCGCCATCCACTTTCTGAATGGACCATGAACACTACCTCACCTTTCCACTACTTGTTGATTTTTGATACTTCTTATTGTAACATAGTAATTTTCTGCAGCTTGTCGGAACCGTTTCTACTGACAGGAGAAGGGGCAAAGGCGAGTTACTGACGCCTTAAAACCAGTCGCTTTGGGCAGATGGGGTTTGTCAGTCATGGTTGGCAGTTCATCTAGGAGAAGGGATACTCTGAGCTCAAACCTCTGCTACCTTGCGGCTACACCCACTCATAGGGAAGGTTTCAGGAGTAAACCCCAAGGGAAAAGTCCAGAAGTGGAGTCCCCAAGGCAGTCCTAAATTGAGTTCAATGTTGACTGGCAACTCTTGCAACACTTTAGGTGCCAAACTGTATCAGTCTGTGCTGTTCCTCTGGGTTCATCAGCTTGTTACATGGGCACCAGCTCACTCTCTAAGTCGTACCGCTCTGGCTTCTGTATCTAGACAGCTAGACGCAACATCCATGGTCGACCCTGAACTACGGAAGCCTACTATTTCTGACATGTACATCAGAACATACGTTGAAACGTCTTGTTTGAGTCAACAACCAACACAGTCCAAGGTTGTGCCACAGTCCACATCTGCTGCCATGCTTCCAGCACCAACATAGCATGCCCACAACTTACTAACCCTCATCTGTGTGTCTTTGGACTGTGGGAGGAAACAGGAGCACCCGCAGGAAGCAAATGCAGTCACAGGGAGATCGTACAACTCCTTACAGCAGGAACTGATCAGAAATCAGTACATGGCATAGGTCTAGACTTGAGTAGTAGCTTGGGTACTGACTGCACTGATTGGAGCACTGTGGACTCGATTATCATTATCACACTGCACAGAAGCACCTTTCCCCTCAGCTCTCCCCAGATGAACACTGCTTACCTGGAGGCTGGAGGCATCTTACAGTGGAATGTAGGAGGAAACACACACAGTCACGGGGACTACGTACGAACTCCACACAGACAGCACCCAAGGTCGGAATTGAACCCGGGTCTCTGGTGCTGTGAGACAGCAGTACTACCCGCTGTGCTGCTGAGCTACATTCATTGAAAACTGGGGCCTGGATGAAACGAAGTGTTGGGGGATAATACCTGGCCAGGGCAGCTGGGGACCTTCTTTGACCTTCACTGCACCACCATCCTAAGAGACCCTCTGACAGAGAACATGGCAGAAGAATCACAGACGACTGGAGCCCCTTCAGCCCACTGGGTCCATGCTTGCCCTGCAGACAGGGATCTGGCATTAAATATTCCCCCTTCACCTTTTAACACCAGCAATGGGCAGCAAGACAGCGTAGTGGTGAGCACAACGCTTCACAGCACAGGCAACCCGGGTTCAATTCCCGTCGCTGCCCGTAAGGAGTTTGTATGTTCTCCCTGTGACCGCGTGGGTTTCCTCCGGGTGCTCTGGTTTCCTCCCACAGTGCAAAGTCATACTGGTTGGTAAAATAACTGGTCATTGTAAATTGTCTCGTGATTAGGCCAGGATTAAATCTGGGCGTGGCTTGAACTGCCCAGTAATCCCCCAGTTTAATCAGAGACAATTTACAATCACCAGTTAACATACCAACCAGTATGTCTGACCCTTCCAGCCTTTTTCTATGCTGTATCTCAGCAATAAAAAAACATTCCTCCCTCCAACAGCACACATTAGTGAATCTCCTTGTACTTCTCAGGAAGGGTGACAGGGCCCTGGAGAGTGTTGTAGAGAAAAGAGAGAGCTAGGGCTACAAGTCAATGGTTCCTTGAAGGTGGAGACACAGTTAGACAGGGTGATGAAGGAGGTGTTTTACACGCATGGCTTCAGCAGTCAAGGTGCTGAGTACAGGAGTTGGAATGACGTTACAACTGTTGAGTAGACCATGTTTGTGTGCAGTTCTGATCACCCAGCGATAGGAAGGATGTTATTAAACTGGAAAGGGTGTCAAAAAGATTTACAAAATTATTACTGAATCTGGAGGGCTTGAGGTACAAGGAGAAACTGAATAAGCTGGGGCCTGTCTCCCTGGAGCATCAGGAATTGACAAGTGACGTTCCAGGAGTTTATAAAACCATGAGGAGTGTAGATCAGATGAACAATGCTTCCCAGGGGACAGAAGTCTCAAACCAGAGGGAATAGGTTTAAGGTGAGAAGAGAAAGATTTAAAATGGACCCAAGGGACAACTATTTGAGAGCTGATGAGCTGCCAGAGGAAGTGGTAGAGTTGGGTCCAATTGTAATGTTTAAAATACATTTAGAGAGATCAGAATCCGATTTAATATCACCGACATATGTCGTGAAATTTGTTGCCTTTGTGGCAGCAGTATAATAATAGAGAAAAACTGAATCACAATAAGTATATATAAGTAAATTAAGTAATAGTGCAGAAAAAAGTAGTGAGGTAGTGTTCATGGGTTTAACGTCCATTCCGAAACTGGACGGCAGCGGAGAGGAAACTGTTCCTGAATCATTGAGTGTGTGTCTTCAGGCTCCTGTACCTCCTCCCTGACAGTAGCAATGAGAAGAGGGCATGGCCTGGGTGATGGGGTCCTAATGATGGATGCCACCTTTTTGAGGCATTGCTCCTTGAAGATGTCCTGGATGCTGTGGAGGCTGGTGCCCGTGATGGAGCTGACTGAGTTCATAACTTTCTGCAGCTTATTTCCGATCCTGTGCAGTGGCCCTCACCCATACCAGACTGTGAGGCAGCTAGTTAAAATGCTGTCCGCGATTATCTGCAGAAATTAGCTAGAGTCTTTGGTGACAAACCAAATCTCCTCAAACTCCTAGTGAAATATAGCTGCTGTCTTGCCTTCTTTATAACTGCATCGATGTGTTGGGTCCAGGTTAGATCCTCAGAGATGTCGACATCCAGGAACTTGAAAACTGATAGGAAAAGGTTTAGACTCTAAAAGGCTTGGACACTACTTAATTTAACTAGTTCCCAACCTGGGGGTCCACGGACCCCTCGGTTGATGGTAACAATGGTTGGGAACTCCTGGTTTACAAACACAGTCAAGTGGGATGGTCTCAGGCCAGCAACTTTACCTGCATGAACGTTAAGTGTGTCACGGCAGCATTGCGGTTAGCACAGCATGTTACAGCGCCAGTGATAGAAAGGTCAGCGTGTAATTCCAACCGCTGTCTCTAAGGAGTTTGTACGTTCTCCCCATGACTGCGTGGGTGTCCTCCGAGTGCTCTGGTTTCCTCCTGCAGGCCAGAGACGTGCAGTGAATCTAAGGAATTTATGGCTGTGGAAGTCTGGTTATTGGCATATTAAAGCAGAGGTTGATAGTATCGTGATTAAGGCGTGACAGATTATGGAGAGAAGACAGGAGAATGGGGTTGAGAGGGATAATAAATCAGCCACAATGGAATAGCAGAGCAGACTTGATGGGCCAAATGGCCAAATTCTGCTCCTACAATTTGTGATCTTATGGGTTAGTAAGTTGTGGGCACGCTATGTTGGCACAGAAACACTGTTACCACTCCTCAACCATCAGGCTCTTGAAAGAAAGGGGATAACTTCACCCAGGTCATGCTCTATTCTTGCTCTTGTCATCAGGAAGGAGGCACAGGAGCCTCAGGACACACACCACCAGGTTCAGGAACAGTTATTATCCCCCAACCATTGGCCTCTTGAACCAAAGGTGATAACCTCACTCAAATTCACTTGCCCCATCACTGAAATTTTCCCACAACCGATGGAGTCACTGTCTGGTATGGAGGGGCACAGGACCAAAAGAAGCTGCAGAAGGTTGTAAATCTAGTCAACTCCATCTTGGGCACTAGTCTGCAAAGTACCCAGAACATCTTTAGGGAGTGGTATCTCAAAAAGGAGCGTCCATTATTAAAGACCTCCAGCACCCAGGGCATGCCCTTTTCTCACTGTTACCATCAAGCAGGAAATACAGACGCCTGAAGATACACACTCAGTGATTCAGGAACAGCTTCTTCCCCTCTGCCATCCGATTCTAAATGGACATTGAAGCTTTGGACACTACCTCACTTTTTTTTTAATATACAGTATTTCTGTTTTTGCACATTTTTAAAAATCTAATCAATATACATAATTGATTTACTTGTTTGTTTATTTTTTTCTCCCTCTCTCTGCTAGATTATGTATTGCATGGAACTGCTGCTGCTAAGTTAACAAATTTCATGTCACATGCCGGTGATAATAAACTGGATTCAGATTCTGAAGGACTCTTCATCTCATGTTCTCCATATTTATTGCTTATTTATTTATTTATTATTTCTTTATTTCTGTATTTGTACAGTTTTTTGTTTTGCACACTGGTTAAATGCCCAAGTTGGTACAGTCTTTCATTGATTCCATTATGGATTTATTGAGTATGCACACAAGAAAATTAAGCTCAGGGATGTATATGGTGACATATATGTATTTTGATAATAAATTTACTTTGAACTTGTGGGCTGCCCCGGCATATCATCGGACTGTGTTGGGTGTCGATGCAAAGGATGCATTTCACTGTATGTTTCAACTGTATGAGAACAAGCCTCTCTAACTCTAACTCTACGACAGCTGATGATTTGTGAACTGCCCGCAGAGCAAAAACAGGGAATATTACAGAGCTCGATAACACTCACATCGGCTGAGGGTCCTGTCGCTCAGGCTGGGGTAGAATATTAGAAAGATCTCTGGCCAAGTTTATCGGCGTCCTACTACAAAATGAGGCTCTGGGCAAGAACATTGGGACTGGGTGTTCAGCTTCCTGAATACAGCATACCCAGTCCCTGTACCCTGGCAGTGGTAGTGGGGGGGGGGGGGGCGGGGGTTATCAAGTGTACAATTTGTTGTTTTTCTCTTTCAGAAGCACTCGATAGCCTTGACTCAGGTGCAGCTTTCCAACCTGCAATGCTCTCAGGGTTTTAAGGGTAAGGACGTTACTCTTGCACCCCTCCCTTCTCCACCCCGAGGGAACTCTGACAAGATGATTTCAGAGGGAGTCCACCAAATGAATATTCAACAAATAATTAACCAGACTAATTAAAAAATGCAAATTTCTCCCCCCCCCCCACGAACTGAAATCCTCATGCACTCCCCGAATGTTAATTTGAGCAAACAGAGGATCCCACAGGGAACTATCCCAGGATTCAGAGCAAGCAGGAATATTAATGAACAGACAATACTTTGGGGATTTGGAGACATATGTTAATATGCAAATTAACAAAAAGCTTGACTGAGAGCTTCAGTTTGCACAGTGGAGTCGCTCTGGGCCTGTGCAGTGTGAGATTACATCTAGGCCGGTAACCAAGGGCAACCACCATGGCGTGTAACCCAAGACTGGCCGTGGGATGCCAAATCAAGATTTTCCACCCCTTCCCTTGTGCTTTAGGAACAGTGGGCTTGCTTTGCCAGGCAGGGAAGTGTTGATCATAGGCAGGATATCTGGCTATGGGCGCCATCATAACTCAGGAAATGGACCCTGTTCTTTAGAGTCCAAATTCATGTAAGGGGAGGCTTAGTGGACAGCATCTAACCACTGCTGTGTGGCTGAACTTGGCTGGTAGGGAGAGGGGAAACTGAACCTCATTGGTCACCTCATTCACCAATTTAGCCTAGGCTAACATACGTTCAGTGGCCACTTTGTTAGGTAACTGCAAGTATCTAATCAGCCAATCATGTGGCAGCAACTCAATGCATCAAAGCATGCAGACATGGTCAAGAGATTCAGTTGTTGTTCAGACCAAACATCAGAATGTGATCTAAGTGACTTTGATGGTGGAATGATGGTTGGTGCCAGATGGGATGGTTTGAGTACCTCAGAAACAGCTGATCTCCTGGGGTTTTCATTCACAGCTGTCATGGAGAAAACATCCATACTCCTTACAAGCCACAGTGGGAAAAGAACCCAGGCTGTTGCTGGGGCTGTGAAGCATTGTGCTAACCACTACACCATCTGCATTGGCCATCTCTAATTGTGACCACCTCCCCAAGATGAGAAAGTAGTTAAAGGTCACCTCCACTTAGGTTCAGACGTCATCTACAGGCCACACCAGGTAAAGACAGCACCTCTCCCCTCTCTAAAAGACATCATGGGGGTTTAACACCTTTCAAATTCTTATTTGCTGAACAGAGTTGCACCTAGGAATCCATGGTGGAATTTAAAACCAGAGCCTCTACCCTAGGCCTCAGCAGTGTAACAAGAGGGCCTCTGCTGCCCACGGTCAGCAAGATTCTGAACCGAATCAATCTGTCCTTTAAATAAGGAAGTGAGTTGATAGGTCACAATGAATATCAATCAGAAAACTAAGGTAAATCATCACAAATCCCTGTATTAAATAAACAGAACTGAATTTCTAAAGCTCCTTTCACATCTCTTTTGTGTCCCGCCCCGCTAAGGGTGCTCTAGAGCTGACGCTGCAGATTGTAATGGGAAATTGGGGAGTTAATTTGCACATCGCAATATTCGGCTGTCAGTAAGGGTGGACATTACTGGCATTGAGGTGTTAGGTATGTGTGAGCCTTAGGGCATGCAACAGGCTGTGGTGTCACCCAACAACCCACCTACTTAACCCTAGTCGAATCACAGGACAGCTTACAGTGACTAATTAACCAACTCGTATGTCTTTGGACCGTGGGAGGAGGCTGAATCACCTGGAGGAACGACAGTGGCTGTATTTCATTTGAGAAGATTTGGTACGTCACCAAAAGCATTAAAAAATTTCGACAGATGTACCGTGGAGAGCATCCTAACTGGTTGCACCACTGCCCAGTATGGTGGGGGGCCACTGCACAGGACGAAAGTAGCTGCAGAGCATTGTAAACTCAGTCAGCTCCAACATGGCATGAGTCTCTCCAGCATCCAGCTTTCAAGGAGTGGTACTTCAGAGAGGTGATGTCAGTCATTAACCACCCCGGTCACATAGCTCATGCCTTGTTCACTTTGTTACCATCAGGGAGGTTTACGGAGCCTGAAGGCACACACTCAGTGATTCAGGAACAGCTCCTTCCCTCTGCCCTCCGACTTCTGAATGGACATTGAACCCATGAATAGCACCTCACCACTTTTTTATTTCTATCTTTGCACTACTTATTTAATTTAACTTTTTAAATGTATTTAATTAATTTATCTATTTAATTATACTCAATTCATGGTTTTTTCTACATCATGTATTGGCATTGTACTGCAACAAGTCAACAAATCTCATGACATATGCCAGTAATATTAAACTTGACTCTGATCCTGTAGTCTTATAGCAGCAGTGCCTTACAGTCCTGCCTGTACATTTGAATGTGGGTCACTCCCCGCCACCACAGGCGCTCCAGTTTCCTCCCACACCCCAAAGACATGCAGGTTCATTGTGCATTGCAACTTTCCTCCCCCACCACACCCCCAGCGTGTAGGTGAGGGGGAAGAGTCAGGTGATCAGAATCAAAATAAGGTTCTATATCACTGGCATATGTCGTGAAATTTGTTGTCTTTGCACCAGTTGTACAATGCAATTCATGATAATAGGAAAAATGTGAATTACAGTAGGTATGTATATATATTAAATAGTTAAATTAAAGAAGCAGTGCAAAAGTAGAAATAAGAAGGTAGTGAGGTAGTTTTCATGGGTTCAATCTATCTATGGGTTTGTCTATCCACGGCCTCCTCTACTGTAAAGATGAAGCCACATTCAGGTTGGAGGAACAACACCTTATATTCTGTCTGGGTAGCCTCCAGCCTGATGGCATGGACATTGACTTCTCTAACTTCCGCTAATGCCCCACCTCCCCCTCGTACCCCATCCGTTATTTATATACACACATTCTTTTTCTCTCTCTCCTTTTTCTCCCTCTGTCCCTCTGACTATACCCCTTGCCCATCCTCTGATTCCCCCCCCCCCCGTCTTTCTTCCCGGACCTCCTGTCCCATGATCCTCTCATATCCCCTTTTGCCAATCACCTGTCCAGCTCTTGGCTCCATCCCTCCCCCTCCTGTCTTCTCCCATCATTTTGGATCTCCCCCTCCCCCTCCCACTTTCAAATCTCTCACTAGCTCTTCCTTCAGTTAGTCCTGACGAAGGGTCTCGGCCTGAAACGTTGACTGTACCCCTTCCTAGAGATGCTGCCTGGCCTGCTGCATTCACCAGCAACTTTGATGTGTGTTTCATGGGTTCAATGTCCATTTAGGAATCAGAAGCTGTTCTGAATCATTGAGTCTGTGCCTTCAGGCTCCCGTGCCTCCTCCCCATCAGTAACAATGAGAAGAGGACATGTCCTTGGTGATGGGGGCACGTAATGTTGGATATCACCTTTCTGAGGCATAGTTCATTGAATATGTCCTGGATGCTGAGGAGGCCAGTGTCCATGATGGAGCTGACAGAGTTTACAACTCCGTGCTACTTGTTTTGATCCTTTACAGTATCCCCCTCCTCCTTACTGGATGACGATGGGAGTATGGGAGGAATGTTTCAATAAGTTGTAGGGGGCTGTGGACCCACTGAGGTGAAGGGCCTGTGACCACTCTGTACAGGTTTAGAAACACAAAGAACCCCTCACACCCTGCGGGCTTTTAATACCCCCACAGAAAGCACCCAATTACCCCATTAATACCCCTCATATAGAACAGTGCACTTTCCCCTGGTCCTCAAGTGGGTTCAGACCAGCAGCTTCCTGAAAGCAAGGTGACAACACTGCCCACTGGCAGTCACCAAACAAATGGGGGTTCCTGCACAGCTTGGGGGTTCAGCAGGGGTCCAGAGTGAGGAGCCTCGTTTTCTCACTGGCAGAAGGAAGAGCATTCAGGCCTTTGTGTTTCGCAAGAAGCACACAAACGCGTACAGTCCTGCCCTTCAGAGTCTTGGCACACACACACACACACACGTCTCTCAGTGCCCGCCCTCGAATGAGGCTTCTTCTAGTAAACCTGTTCGGTTTTATCTCGCAGTCTGCCCTGGCCCAGCTCCAGGAGCCCTAAGGTTAAAGGCGTGTCGGCCAGGGACCGGTTCGGACAGGTTTGTCTCAGCCAGGAAAACCCACAAGGAAACCAGTGCCAATGTTCCTGGCAACGTCACTTCGAGAGGCACCCCAGGGCCTTGGCGCCTAGGAGGGGCCCTCAGAGAACAAACACCCACCTCACCTCCTGTATCTCTCTCTGTCTCTCACTCACACACAACACACACACACACACACAGAGCCATGGGCCAACAGGGAAGGAGAACTTCGTGGGCCAATTCCAACACGTACTCTCTTATTCTTCCTTTCTAACCTCAAGCACTTCCCTCCCCAAAAACAACCACCATCACCGGTGAGCCCAACAGCCTGTTACTATGGTGATCACTGGCCTTCTCCTGAGGAAGCAGTGATCAGCCCAACGAGGGTTAATGAGGCTGGCAGCTCAGGGGAAAAGCAGAAGTTTTCTTTCTGCAGATGTGCAATTTGAATATGCACTTCCTCCTTTAGGCTAAAGGGTTTTTTTTTCTCCTCTCTCTCTCCCTCTCTCTCTCTCTCCAATACACACACTCTGTTTTGTTTTTCTCGGTCCCAGAGCAACCATAGGCCACTGGCCAACCAACTGTGCAAAAGAACGGAGGGTGCAGATGTAGTCAGGAGATTGAATCTGCTGGCAAGCCGAGGAGGAGGGGGATGCATCAGAAAGGGGGTGGCGATGGTGGGAGAGAGTTGTCCACGCACCCACCTGAAGGTATTGGGTATGGGAGAGGTTGAGGGGGGGAAGAGGAGGCTGGAGGTAGATACACAGAAGAGTCCCACAGGAAAAGGAGTCACAATACTAGACCTCGTGACAGACCAAGGCAGCTGAAAAACCTGCATTTCTATGGTGCCTTCCATGTCCGTTTATTGGCGAGGGTGCTACAGCTAAAGTTCTATGAAGCTGATGGATGAAATGGGCACAGGCAGTTAGGGAGGACAAGGGGTGAGCTTGTCTCTCTCCCCCACTTCCCTCCAAGGAGAGGTAACCGCTTGCCTCACTCTCCCCTCTACCTCCACTAAATTGCTGTAAGATCACTATTATATAGAGGACACCCCAGAGTAAAATATTTCAGTATTATCCCCTCTCCCCATGTCGTCAACTGCCCTGAATTCTGAAATCCACCCCCGCCCCGCAACTAAACCTCTTGACCTTTCTCTCTTCCATTTAAAGGGCTCCTTAAGAACCAACTCCATTGGCTGAGCTTTGGGTTGCCTGCGCTATGATCCGTGACCCATTAGCTCCCTGGTGAAGCTAGGAGCCAGACAAATGCAAATTGTCAGTACGGAGGAACTGAGGTTAAACGGAGGCACTCCCCCACTCCGGACTCAGTTTCAGATCATGAAGGTGCAGGCAGGAGAGAATTTTATTCCGGTGGAATTAATGGTCCACTTGAGAAGGCAGGTGTGATGAAAGTTGAGGCATGGGAGACCTTTCCCTGCATCCACTCTTCCCCCTTCCTCCCAACTGCCTCCTTGATTCTCAACTGGACCCAACTCCAATTTGTGGAGATTCTCTCCCTCTCCCCACTACATTCACTGGACAGGAGCGGGGCCAGGTGGGTGGGCAGACCCCCCCCCCACCAGTCGAAGAACACTGAAGCGATCGGGGATGTTTGGTCTGAAAGTATTCAAGGTCTTGACCAGAATTGTTTTTGGCACATTTTCCCACAGAAGCGGTTTGCCATTATAAACACAAAATACTCTGCAGAGGCTGGGGTCAAAGCAACACTCACAACACGCTGGAGGAACTCAAGTGCTGTGGACGGTTTGCCATTGCCTTCTTCTGGGCAGCGTCTTTACAAGACGGGTAACCCCCAGCCCTTATCAATGCTCTTCAAAGGCTGTCTGCCTGGCATCGGTGGTCCCATTACCAGGATTGTGATGTGCACCAGCGGCTCATACAACCATCCACCAGCTGCTCCCTTGACTTCATGTGACTCTGATCGGTAGGCTAAGCAGGTGCTATTCCTTGCCTAAGGGTGACCTGCAGGCTAGCAGAGGGAAGGAGCCTTTGGCAGAGAGGTATCTCCACCCCACCAACACAAAAGTGTAGAGGGCTTTAAAACTGGCAAGGTTAGTAGAGAAGGAATTTGGTTTGGGGGATGGGGGAGAGAGCAAGACAGAGATCGATACACCATTGGACATGACATGAACTGAGGGACAAGGAGCCACTGTGGGGAAAATGGCACCAAGATACATTAACAAACAAGATAAAATCTGCAGACGCTGGGAATCCGAGCAACACACACAAAATGCTGAAGGATCTCAGCAGGCCGGGTAGCATCTACGGAAAAGAGCGCAGTTGACATTTTGGGCCGAGACCCTTCAGGGCTGAAATGTTCACGCAGTTTTTTCCACGAATGCTGCCTGGCCTGTTGCGTTCTTCCAGAATTTTGTGTGTACCAAGACACAGTGGCTGCAGTCCTTACTGAATGACAGAATCTGAGCGATGAGTACACTCCCCCGGCTTTGACTTATGACCTTAATGGGGCCAGCAACACAAGTCAGTCTCAAATAACTCCAGAAAAGGACACAGTTCATAAACTCATGCTTATATTGCACAGGAACAGGACCTTCAGCCCATCAAAGCCATGCCAACCACCAGGCACTCATTTACACTAGTTATATTTGCTTCATATTCATATTCCCTCCCTCCACCGATTCTACTCCTCAACCACACACTAGGAGCAACTAACCTACTGAGCCGCCTGCCATTGAAATGTGGGAGGAAACTAGAGTGCGGCAGGGGAATACAATGACAGGGAGAGGGTGAAAACTCCATGCACAGTGACTGGGAGATCATGCAATCTCACACAGAGACAGCACCGGAGACTCGGCACCTAACCTGGATCTCCACGGCAGCGGGGCCAGTGGCCACACAAGCTGCGCTGAGCTCCAGAGATTCACCAGACTAAACGGAGAGACGCAGACCCTTTGGCCCATCGTGTCATTATGGGAAGGGGGCAGGGAGAGGGGAATCATGGTTGGGAAAAGGGGAAGGGCGAGGGGAGGGAGAACGAAGCAGCAGGGAGACATTCTGTAATGGGTTGTTCACAATTGAACGACCTTGCCTGGTATCTGAGGGCTGGGTGTGCCTGCACCTGTGCCATTCCCCACACTCCCCGCCCCCAGCATCTGTCCCATAGCCCTCCCGTGGTGCTCCCACTGCACCGTTCCCAACATCCTTTGCTTCCGTCAGACTCTCCGCTGCACATTGAGAAACATGGTACTCTGCAGAAGTCTTAGGCACCCTAGTTATATACTATACATGTGTCTTAGACTTTTGCACAATACTGCATTTGTTTGTTTGGAAATACAACATGGTCATAGGCCTTCCTGGGCCAGTGAGGCCATACCAGTTGATTAAACCTATGTAACCAATTATACGACTAAACGGTGCACCTTTGGTCTGCAGGAGGAAACCAGAGCACCCAGAGGAAACCTCTGTGATCACAGGGAGAATGTACAAGAATTTCTTACAGTCAGCGGGAGGAACAGAACCCAGGTTACTGGTGCTGTAATAATACCCTAACCACTACACAGAGGTGCCGCCCTACAGTGAGGGGTTTGGGCGCACTCAGCAGCCGAACCTCTCACTGGTGCCTGCCCCTAACCCTAAACCCATCGTCTTCCCTCCATCTATACCTGCACCTCCCCCCCAAGTCTGCTGGCTCCCCTGGATTGAAATTCTCACCATGGTTTCCAAAACCCTCTGCAGCATCACTATCTCATAACCTCCTATGGCCCCACCTACCTCGTACAGCTGGGGTTGTCCTAGCTCATCCTAGAGCATAAGACCGTAAGCCATAGGAGCAGAATTAGGCCATTTGGCCCATCGAGTCTGCTCCGCCATTCAATCACGGCTGATCCTTTTGCCTTTCCCCTCCTCAGCCCCACCTCCCGGTCTTCTCCCTGGCATCCCTAAAAAGACAATTGACCTTAGGAGAGGGGCGAAGGAGGGACATCAGCCAATCATGAGGCAGCAACTCAAAGCATAAAAGCATGCCGACATGGTCAAGAAGTTCAGTTGTTGTTCAGACCAAGTGTCAAAATGGGGAAGAAATGTGATCGTGGTGACTTTGACTGTGAAATGATTGTTGGTACCTACAGGGCAGATTAAGCTTCTCAGAAACTGCTGTTCTCCTGGGATTTTCACTCACAACAGCCTCTAGAGTTTACAGAGAACGGTGCGAAAAACAAAAAAACATCCAGTGAGCACCAGTCCGTGGGGGAAAGTGCTCTGTTAATGAGAAAGTTCAGAAGAGAATGGCCAGACCGGTTCAAGCTGACAGGAAGGCGACAGTAACTCAAATAATCACTCATTACAACAGTGGTGTGCAGAAGAGCATCTCCAGACGTACAACACGTCAAATCTTGAAATGGATGGGCTACAGCAGCAGAAGATCACGAACATACAGAAATGCACTCAGTGGCCACTTTATTAGGTACCTTTTGCATATAATAACCTCCCCCCCTTTACAAAAGGCATGTCCTCTAGGGGTACCACAAACTTGTCATGGGATTAGGAGGCTTACGTGACTCAATAACCCAGAGAGCTACGTTGGCTGGAGTTAGGGCCTTGTGCTTTGCTCTTGATAGGATCAACCATGCCAAACAAGTCAAAGGGTAGAGGTCAAACTGAGAGTGATCCACCGGTCCACCAGGATCAGGGACTGATCAGGGATCAGGTATAAAACCCGTAATTACAAATGGTGTTCATAAAGCCTTAATGGGTCAGTGGGGCAGTGGGTAAAATGACTGCTGTAAATTGACCCTTGTGTGCGGGGGAGAGGAGTGTTGTTAGGTGAGGCATTTTGATAAGGGGAATCAAAATGTAAATTTTTAACTAAATTTGGAGGGTCTGGGAATGTGTGGAGAATAAGTCAGCATCAGTGTAAATAAGTGCAGCAGGGGGCATGTGGAGGAGATTCACAAGGTATTGTTTTGCCTTGTCATACCTCACTGCACTGTGTAATGATCTGATCTGTATGAAAAGTATGCAGGACAAGCTTGTCACTGTGACAATAACAAACCAATACTTCACTGAAGATATCACATCACTGCTTGAGCAGGGGTTCCCAACCTGGGGTCCACAGACCCCTCGGTAAAAAACGGGTAAGACTATGTGGCATAAAAAAGGTAGGGAACCCCTGACTTAAAGGGAGTTCCCAACTGTGGCCCAGTCCAGATTGCCAACTAACGAGTGAGGAAAAGGAAAGGTACGTTGCATCCGGAGTTTCTCTGGTTAGCGGACGCCTCTCTGACGTAGTGGGGAACCGCGTACCAGGCAAGTTACTGCAGTGGTTTGCCATTGCCTTCTGCTCGGTGAGTTTCCAAAGGGATCACCAGCTCGTAACCCAGCAGGGATGGAAAGCGCGCAGGGGAGCCGGCTGGATTCGAACCCGGGACCTGTTGTCCCAAAGTCCGGCGCTGATGCCACTACGCCACCAGCCGGGTCAATGAGTGAGACAGATACTAAATCACCTTGCAGGACCCAGTCTCCCCTCCACAGACTCTGTCTACACTTCTCACTGTCTCAGGAAGGCAGCCAGCAGAATCACAGACCCCACCCAGCCTGGATATTCTCTCTTCCCCCTGCCCCTCACATCAGGCAGAAGATACAAAAGCCTGAAATACCGCCAGGCTTTAGGGCAGCTTCTCCCCCACTGTTACCGAGTCTTGGACAGAGCTCTTGTACAAGACTGACTCTTAGCCTCACAGTCTACCTGGCAATGACCTTGCACCTTATTGCTTACCTGCACTGCACTTTCTCTGGAGCTGTTACACTTTATTCTGCACTCTGTTATCGTTTTACCTTGTTCTACCTCAGTGCACTGTGTGAGGACTGTGTGGTTTCCTCTGGATACTCCGGTTTCCTCCCACAGTCCAAAGAATTTCAAATTAGTCAGTGTTAGTAAGTTGTGGGCAAGCTACGTTGGTGCTGGAATGATGGCGACACTTGTGAGCTCTCTACAGCACGTCCTTGGGCTCTGTTAGTCATTGATACAAATGACATATTTCACTGTATACTTCGATATACATGCAACAGACGAAGCTAATCTGGAAGAAATTATTCTCCATCGCAGAGGGATATGTTAGCAGAGGATGTGGGTCTAAAGTGAGGAGTAGAGGTCATAGAGTCATAGATAAGTACAGCACAAAAACAGGCCCTTTGGCCCATCTAGTCCATGGCAAACCACTTCGTCTGCTTGCTTCCATCGAACTGCACTTGGATCATATCCTTCCATACCCCTTCCCATCCGTGTACCCAGCCCCGCCATCACCCCGCAACAGACGGAGCGCTCCCTCGGCAGTCGGCCCGATCTGCGGGGTCTCTGCCAGCCGCATCGCCACCTCGACTGCGTCCACACGGCTCTCGTATCTTCTCCCATGCCTTCCGGGCCGGCTTACAACGATGAGAAGGGCTCGTCTCTGGGGGAACCCCAGTACGGACGTGACCCGGCCAGCGGTGGCATCTTCTCCAGTGACTACAGACGGTAACGAACAGTGACCAACCACAAAATATAATAAAAGCAGTTAAAGGGAAAGCCAAGGTGGCCGCCGTGCTATGGGTGAAGTGGAAGTGCGGCGCCGAGGTTGCGGAGGCCCCGCCTATGCTTGGCCTAAGGCCGCGGGTGTCTCTGTGTGCCAGGGCCGGGCTTCCGCTCCCTCTGGGCCAGAGAGAGGTGTCTCCAGTGTCCGGGCGGAGACAGACTGCCGCCGGACAAGCCCGAACTCGAGCAGAAGGCTACATCAATTCCTCATTAATGAAGCTTTATGTGTCATTTTAATTTTTCGTATTTGTATCAAGTAAACCTGTGTAGCACGACCTTAAGTTGGCCTAAGGGGTGTGGTCGACCCTTCCCTTGTGATTCACCCCAGGTCCAGCTGACCCGGCTGGTAGCACCTGGTAAGGGGCCCTTGCTCGGGGTTACGAGTGATGGCCAGCGGCGGAGCCAGCAGGAGACTGGTGGGGAAGGCGGAAGAGCTACGACTTTGGAAGACAATGGTTGCTTTGCAAGCAGACGATCTACCGAGAAGAGAGGTGGTGATCTCAGCCGGCAGAAGGCAAAAGCAAACCATGGCTGTAACCTGCCAAGTCCGTGATCTCCCAAAATGTCAGTCTCAATAAGGATCAAAACGACGACGTTAACGCAGCCACGAATAACAGTAGAGGAGTCGCGTCCGGCAACGGTAGGAATGAGACTACCAGGGTCGTCATCAAGCGAAAACTTCATGTCAGGATAGCTACATGGAATATTAGACCTCTTCTTACACTAGGTAAACTAGAAAATGTTGTTATGGAAATGAAAAGACTGAAGATAAGCACACTCAGGCTATGTGAAATGAGATGGACGGGGGGGTGGCTCAAAAGGGATGACGGATACCAACTGATCTATTCAGGAGGAAGTGAACGTAAGCACGGAGTTGGAATTTTGGTAGACAAGGAAACAGCAAGAACTATCAAAGGCAGTGTATCCATTAATGAAAGAGTGATGATGATTAAAATCTCAGCTAAACCATTTGACATTAACGTCATACAGGCCTATATGCCAACCACAGACTATGACGATGACGAAGTCGATATGGTCTATGGAGAAGTTAAAAAGCTAATGAAAAAGACTAAAAACAACGAAGTAACTGTGATTCTTGGTGACTTTAATACCAAAGTTGGCAGCGTAAGAGAAGTTTTGACTGTAGGACCCTTCGGACTTGGGGAAAGAAATGACCGCGGAGAAAGACTGGTTGAATTTGCAAAAACTAACAAACTAGTGATTGCGAACACCTGGTACAGTCTGCCAAAACGGAGACTGTACACATGGACCAGTCCTGATGGTTCAGTAAAAAACCAAGCTGACTATATTTTAGTACCCAATCGGTTCAGGAATGGAGTGAAGCAGGTGAAAACGTACCCTGGTGCTGACTATTATACAGATCACAACCCTGGGGTATTGGACATGAGTGTGCGTTTGAAGAAGGTGAGAAAGGCCAAACCATCAAATAAGATAGACCTTGATTTACGCATTATCGATGAAGCAAAAAAGATCAAATATTTGGTCAAAACAGAGACTGGATTTTCGGTCTTAGATAACGGGAGTAGCAACATGGCAGTGGAGAACATATGGGAAGAGTTTACAACAACAGTGACAGAAGTTGCAGAAAAGACTTTGGGTTATCGGAAAAAGAGCAAAAGACATAAGCCTTGGTTCACCGATGAGTTGAGAAAGTTAACTGAAGAATGAAGAAAGGTAAAACATCAGGATGATGAACGCTACAAAGCCCTACGAAGATTCAAAGAAAGTGCAAGTAAGTGAAGAGAATTGGATGAGTGAGCAGTGCGAAGAAATTGAGCAGTATGAACCAAGTCATGATTATAGAGGCCTTCACCAAAAGGTAAAGGGTATGACGAAATTAAAGAGGACCATGCCATCAACTGGGTGTATCGAGTACGGTGGTGGTAATCCATGCTATGAAAAAGAAGAGATCATGGACAGATGGGTTGAGTACATCTCGGAATTATTTGAAGACAGCAGGATTGAGGATTTACCAGAATTAAATCAAATGACTAATCAACCTAAAATATTGATGTCAGAGATGGAAAGTTCGATTCGGAGTCTAAAAGTCAGAAAGGCGGCCGGTGAAGATAAGATTTCTACTGAAATTCTGAAATTGCTTGGTCCGAAGGGAAAAACGAACCTTTTAGCGATATTAAACAACAGTTATATGACAGGAAATCTTCCGGGGGACTTTCTCAAATCAGTATTTATCGCCTTACCAAAAAGCCAAGGACGATAAAATGTAACGAACACAGGATGATAAGCATAATGTCTCACTGCGTCAAGCTACTGTTGAAAATAGTGTTCGGCAGAATGAAAGGAACAATCAGCAATGAAATTGGAGAAACACAATTTGGTTTTTGTAAAGTCTCAGGAATAAGGGAAGGAATATTTGCAATGAGAAACATCACGGAGAGATGCTTTGAGGCACAAAAGACCATCTACTTATGCTTTATTGACTATGAAAAGGCTTTTGATAAAGTAAGACACGAGAAAGTAATAGAGGTGTTGAACAAGTACGATCTGGGATGGGAGAATGTGCAGATAAATAAGGAACTTGTATTGGAAACAGAAAGCGGCGGTCAGGGTAGAAAATAAGCTATCACCATGGGCATGTATTAAACGAGGCATAAGGCAAGGCTGTGTTGGCTCGACAGATTTGTTCAACCTCTACGGAGAATGGATTTTTCGGGAATGTGACCATCAGGAGACAGATATTCCAATCGGAGGCCAGAAGGTGGATAACATCAGGTAAGCGGACGACACCGCTTTGTTAGCCGACAGCGAATGAGAACTGCAAATTATGCTGAATAAAGTGAACGAGAAAAGCCTTGACTACGGACTAAAAATCAACCCTAAGAAAACAAAATCGATGGTGGTAAGCAAAACAAACACTAAAGACTCATTCACGATGGTATCGTTACAAGTGAAGGGACAAGACATTGAACAGGTGCGAAAGTTTGAATATCTTGGCAGTTGTCTGACAGATGATGGGAGATGTGAGTTGAGATCAGAAGGAGAATAGGTATTGCTTAGACCCAGTTCATGAAGCTAAAAGATCTACTACACAATCGGAAGGTAGACATCCAAAGTAGAATCCACTTCCTTGAGTGTTACGTATGGTCAGTGCTGAGGTCTGGATCAGAAACATGGACCCTGAAGAAGGATGACATGAAACGAATTAATACTTTTGAAATGGTGTGCTATCAACGAATGTTGAAGATTAGCTGGGTAGAGAAAGTTTCAAATGAGAGGGTTTTGTCCGAAGTTGATAGACCATGGATGTTGCTGGAGGAGATTATGAAGTTAAAAGTTGCTTATTGTGGACACATTATGCGGAGAGATAACATCTTGTCGGACTTGCTATATGGAAAGGTGGAGGGAAAGAAAGGAAGAGGAAGGCAAGGAACAACGTGGCTGGACAACATCAAGGATTGGTCCAAGCTGGACGAGACTAGGGACGTTGTGGACAAGTGTCGGGACAGAGCGGCGTGGAGGGAAATCGTCCGCCAACTGGAAATTCCACATGCGACCTAATGACGATCCATGTACCTATCCAAACTTCTGTTAAACATTGAAATTGAGCTCGCACACATCACTTGTGCTGGAAGCTCATTCCACACTCTCAGCACACTCTGAATGAAAAGGTTTCCCCTCATGCTCCCCTTAAAGTTTTCATCTTTCACCCTTTAACTTATGACCTCTGATCGCAGTCCCACCCAACCTCAGTGGAAAAAGCCTGCTTGCGTTTACCCTACCTATACCCCTCATGATCTTGTGTACCTCTATCATATCTCAGAGGTTTAGAGGGAATCTTTGGAAGAATAGTTGGGCCTGAAGGGAAGGGTGGAGGGGTGATGGGGGCAGAGAGCCTCATAACATTTACCACTGCCAATTAACCCACTGACCCTGCTCATGGCTGGAACACGGAAAGCCGACAGCTCACAGGGAGAGCATACAAACCCCACACAGACAGACGGCCCTGGCTGTCAGGTCACTGGTGCTGGAAGGCAGCAGCACTACCTGCTGCAGTCACGGGGCAAAAAGTGAAAAGAGTAGTACTTGCCTCCAGTGGGGGCTCCTCCTCCCACAACGTCCGACACGCCTAGCGGCTGCACGTCCCCCCGTTGGGCCAGCGGGGAGTGCGGACCCCCGTGGGGGGCTCCCCGGAGACGGGCCGGCCAGGTGCAATCACTCCGCTTGTGCTCGATGAAGTTGAGGATATGGCAGAGCTGGAAGCTTCGCCCGCACTGGCCGCAGGTCAGCAGGTCCGGGCTGGGGGCGGTGGCCGGCCGCGAGGGCACCGGCAGCTCCTCCATCTTCTCGTCCTCACCTGTGAGGAAAGGTGGCACAGACCCGGTCACTGGCTGCACTCCACTCTCATCCCCAGCCCCCTGCCTCATTGTCCCTTTCCAAACCTCCTCCACACATGACCCCCTCCTCCAGCCCCCATTCCTTTCCTCCCCACTTACCTCAAGCACACCCCTCCCCACACCTTCTCTCCCGTCCCTTCAACAACCCCTATCCTCCCCTCTCTGTCCCTCAGCCCTCCCTGTACACATTCTCCTCCCTGCACCCTTCCCTCAATTCCCCACCCCTTCCTCTGCCTCCTCTCCACGTCGCACAAGAGGGTAAGAAAACTGTACACAGCAAGATCCCGGGCACTGGGTGAGGTGGGGTGCTGTGTGTGGGGGAATCCATAACCTCTGTGGCTAGTGTGGTGCGTGGGACATTTTTATGTCTCTGCTTTGACCTCTCAACCATCAGGCACGAAGATCAGAAGTCAGGGCCGTACGAGGCTCCTTGGGGTTTTTATCAAACGGGGCTTGAAGCCTCACCTCTGGGTGCTGCGGTGGGAGCTGAACCTGCCTATGCCACATCGCTACGTTGAGAGACAGATAGAAATCAGCGAATCGGTTTATTATTGTCACGCATGCTGAGGTACGGTGAAAACGTTTGTTTTACAAGCCATCCATAAAGATCACAAAGTAAAATCAAGAACAGGATGCAGAATAAAGTGTTACATTTGCAGAGGAAGCGCAGTGCGGCTGGGCAAGGTCCATGAGAAGGTAGAGCATGAGGTCAAGAGTCACCTGATCATTATAGGGAACCATTCAATAGTCCCATATCAGTGGGGTGGACATCATCCTGGGGCGTGCTTTCTGGCATTCCTGTTTTCTGCCCCATGGCAGGGTGGATGTGTGTCACTACCAACGGAGGTGTAAGGCACCCCTTCCCTCTACTAGCCTGCAGGTCACTCTGGGCAAGGTGTAGCACCTGCTCAGCCCCCCGATCGTGGTCAGGCAAAGCCACGGGAGCAGGTGGTGGATGACCACAAGAGCAGCCGGTGTATCTCACAAGTCCTGGTTATGCCCCCACTGACACCAGGCAGACAACCTCTGAAGAGTATTGATAATGGCTGGAGTCACTCTCTTGTAAAGACGCAGCCCAGAGAAGGCAATGGCAAACCACTTCTGTAGAAAAAATTGCCAAGAGCAATCACAGATTTGGAAAGACCACGATCGCCCACATCATAATGATGGGAGAGACGAGAGAATACCTGGGTTTGGCGGGGTCTTTGATGAGGCTGACTTCTTTACTGAGGCAGTGAGAAGTACAGACAGGGCCCATGGTGAGGAGGGTGGAGCCCATGATGTGTCCATAGCACTACAGTTTTTCAGGGTCTTAGGCACAGCAGTGTTGTATCCAGACAGGATCCTTTCCGGAAGGCATCTCTACAAATTGGTGAAGGTCAATGGGGTCATGGCAAATCTCTGGGTTGGGAGGGGGTCTTTGATGCACTGGCAGCAAGATGTGCAGACAGAACCCATTGCCTGTAACATTTGGTACCTGAGTCAGCACTGTCAAGGATCTGTCTTCTGCCCAGCCTTCCCCCGCCCACCCGTTCACTTCTATTCCTTGTTGGGATCCATTCCCCTGCTTCTGCTCAGACACTGGACAGATTCAGGTCCCAGGACAGTCCCATCGACCCAAACTCAAAACGACCAGCACCCCTGAATCAAAGCACACCCCTTGGTCCAATCTCCACAAGACATTTGAAACTAATCAGTAAACTCCAAGACCTGGGCCTCCATACCCCCAGTGCAATTAGATCCTGGATTTCCTCACTTGTTGACTCCAGTCAATTCAGACTGGCAAAAACATCTCCTCCACAGTCTCCACGAGCACAGGAGCACCACAGGGATGTGTACTTAGCCTCCTGCTCTATTCGCTTTACATCTGTGACTGTGTGGCCAAACACCATATACAAGTTTGCTGATGACACCGCTGTTGTGGGTGGTGATGAATCAGCCCACTGGAGGGAGATTGAAAACTCGGCTGAGGGGTGTAATAACAACAACCTCTCACTCAATGTCAATGAGACCAGGGAACTGACTGTGGACTTCAGGAGAGGGAAACTAGAGGTCCATGAGCCAGTACTCATCAGAGGATCAGAGGTGGAGAGGGTCAGTAACTTTAAATTCCGGGTGTCACTATCTCAGAGGACCTGTCCTGGACCCGTCATATAAATGTAATTGCGAAGAAAGCACGCCAGTGCCTCTACTCCTCAGGAATCTGTGGAGATTTAGCGTGTCATCGAAAAGCTTGGCAAACTTCTATAGATGTGTGGTGGAAAGTGTATTGACTGGCTGAATTACAGCCTGGTGTGGGAAGAGTGCCTTTCAGTGGAAAATCCTACAAAAGGTAGTGAATGTGGGCCCAGTACATCACGGGTAAAACCCTCCCAACCACTGAGCACGTCGACATGTACTGAATTGTAGAAAAGCAGCATCCATCATCAAAGCTCCTCACCACCCAGGTCACCAGGCCTTGCTCTTGTCTCACTGCCGCCATCAGGCAGAAGGTACAGGAGCCTCAGGACAAACACCACCAGGTTCAGGAACAGTTACTAACCCTCAACCATCAGGCTCTTGCACAAAAGGGGAAAGCTATACTCATTTAAGGACTCTGTTATATTGTTACTTCATGTTTGTTATTTATTTATATTTGCATTTGCAGTTTATTTACACTTTACAGTTCCTGATGTTTACAGTTTACAGTTACTGCTCTGTAAATCTGCTAAGTATGCCTGCAGGAAAAGAATCTCAGGGTTGTATGTGGTGACATGTATGAACTCTGATAATAAATTTTACTTCGAACTTTGACACCATTTTCCCAAAAAATCTCCCAAAAATATTGAAATCTGTATTCTAAGAGCCAAATACTAAACACCCAGCCATTAGATTTCTGAACGGTCCACAAACCCACGACATTACCTCACTACTTTTTACTCTTTTTGCCCTATTTATTTATTAATCTGAGCAGCACAGTCGCATACCAGTTAGTGTAATGGTATTTATTGTGATATGGCATGGAACAGGCCCTTCTTCCAGCCACACCACCCAGTAATGCTCTGATTTAATCCTAGCCTAATCACAGGAGAACTTACAATGACCAATTAACCCACCAACTGGTACATCTTCTCGCTGCCTTAACAGGGATAGAGTTCCTCTCGTCCTCACCTACCACCCCATGAGTCTTCACATTCAACACATCATCCTCCGACAGGATCCTAACATCAGACACATTTTTACCTTCCTCCCACTGTCCAATTTCCGCAAGGATCGCTCACTCGCTGATTACCTTGTCGATTCGTCCCTCCGAACTCATCTCTCTGCTTGTACATATCCCTGCAAACGACGATAATGCTATGGCTGCCCATTCACCTGCTCCCTTACCACCCTTCAGGGCCCCAGACAGTCCTTCCAGATGAGGCAATACTCCAACTGGGAATCTATTAGGGACGACTACCGTACCCTGCACTCCCATTGCGGACTCATCTACACTGGTGAGACCTGACGCAGACTGGGGACTGCTTTGTTGAGCACCTCTGCTCCACCCACCAAGAGCAGAATTTCCCTGTGGCCAAGCATTTTAATTCTTATCTGTATTCCCATTCTAACATGTCAGTCCACGGCCTCCTCTTTCGCCAGGATGAGGCCACCCTCAGCGTGAAGGAGCAACACCTTATACTTTGGGTGATCTTCAACCTGGTGGCATGAATATCGATGTCTCCTTTTCATTACAATTATTTCCCTCCTCCTTCTCTGTTCTTCTGTTCCTCACTCTCACCTGGCTATCACCTCTCCCCCCGGTTCCCCTCCTTCCCTTTCTCTCATGGTCCACCCTCCTCTCACCCCACCTTTTTTTTTAATTTTGGCATCTTCCCCCTTCCTTCTCAGTCCGGAAGAAGGGTCTCGGCCCAAAACATCGTCTCTACTCTTTTCCATAGATGCTGGCTGACCTGGATTCTCCAGCATTTTTTATGTGTTGCTCTGGATTTCCAGTACGTTGCAATACGTAACTTTTTTAAGTAACTATAAATTACAATAAGCAATATATATATGAAATAAATAAGTCGAGCAAAAATAGAGTGAAAAAAGAAAAAGAGGATTATAAATAGTGAGGATGCGTACATGAGTTCATTGCCCATTCAGAAATCTGATAGCGGAGGGAAGTGTCTGTTCCTAAAACATCGAGTTACAGATAATAAACCTGTTTCTGATTCTGACCGTGTAATCAGTGCCTGCGTCTGTGTTCCATCTTCGAGCAGGAACCTCACTTTCCTATCTCCGCTGGCCCCTACTCCCTCCCAGTTTCCAGCTTCATCAATCCCCTCCCCACTAGAGGCAATTAAACCTTTTCCCCCAGACATTTCCAGCACACCACCAGCTCTAGGGAGGCTGCAAAGGACACCAGGAACAATAAACCTCACTACAGTGGGACACACGGAGAGCTGGAGGAACTCAGCAGGTCAGGCAGCATCTCTGGAAATAAACAGACAGTCGATGTTTCAGGCCAAGACCCTTCTTCAGGACTGGAAAAGCAGGGGGAAGACGCCAGAATAAAAAGGTGTGGGGGGGGGGAGGAAGGAGACTAGCTGGAAGGTGATAGGTGAAGCCAGGTTGGGGGGGGCGGAAGGTAAGGGGCTGGAGAGGAAGCAATCTGATAGGAGAGGAGAGTGGACCATGGGAGAAAGGGAAGGCCGAGAGGACCCCGGGGAATGTGATAGGCAGGTGAGAAGTGAAAGGTCAGAGTGGGGAATAGAGAAAGCAGGGGGGTGGGGGGGGGGATTTGTTTCCTGGAAGAAGAAATCAATACTTATGCCATCAGGTTGGAGGTTAGCCAGATCAAATACAAGGTGTTGCTCCTCCACCATGAGGGTAGCCTCATCTTGTCAGAGGAGGCGGCCATGGACCAACACGTCGGAATGGGAATGGGGATTAAAATGGTGGGTGCCTGAAATGCGCTTGCGGAGATGGTGATGTAGGCAGACACGATGGCGGTGTACGGTGAATGTAGGGCGAAGGACATTATGTGGGCAGGTTAGGGCAGCAGTTAGTCCAGCACGTTATAGCACCAGACAGCCCCGATCAGGAGCAATGATTCCTAACGCTGTCAGTATGGTATTTGTGCACTTCCCCCCCCCCCACCATGACTGTGCGGGTTCCCTCAGGGTGTTCTATGCAGTCCGAGCCTACGTCCCCGTCCAGAGAGGTGGAAATGGGTACGGCTGGCCAACAGGGCTCTGGTGAAGCTGTACAGACCAACTCCCTGTACTGTGGATGCAGAAATGTTGATGAACTCCAACAATGCCATCAACTTTGGACAAGGGAGATGAGAGGTCATCAATCCCCTGTGCTCTACTGGGAGCCAAGGGCCCAAGTGCGTAAGTCACAAACACACACACACAACCATCAGCTCCCCTTTGACCCTTCTGCCATTTATCTACACCAGGACAGTTGTGAACGTCTTTGGGATGTGGGAGTGGAAAATGGTTTGAGGGAGGATGTACAAACTAGACACATCGCCAGGGATCGGGATTGAACCTGGGTTGCTGGAACAGTGAGACTGAGCCAAACCTGACCCCCAACCCTCACCACTGTAGGCAGGATCTCAGATGGTGATGAGAGGGCGTACAGGAGTGAGATAAATCAGCTGTTTGATTAGTGTCACAGCAACAACCTTGCAATGTCAGTAAGACAAGAGATTTGATTGTGATCTCCAGAAAGAGTAAGACAAGGGAACACACACCAGTCCTCATTGAGAGATCAGAAGTGGAAAGGGTGAGCAATTTCAAGTTCCTGGTGTCAACATCTCTGAGGACCTGTCCTGATCCCAAAATATCAATGAAGCTACAAAGAAGGCATGACAGCAGCTACATTTCATGAAGAGTTTGAGGAGATTTGGTATGTCACCAAAAATACTCAAAATTTTCCACAGATGTACCATGGAGAGCATTCTAATTGGCTGCATCGCTGGTATGGTGGGGGGGGGGGGCTATTGCAGAGGATTGAAATGAGCTGCAGAGTTGTAAACTTAGTCATCTGCATCAGGAGTACTAGCCTCCATAGTATCTGGCACATCTTCAAGCAGCAGTGCCCCAGGAAGGCGGTGTCTGTCATTAGGGACCCCCACCACCCAGGGCATGCCCTCTTCTCATTGCTACCATCAGGAAGCAGGTACAGGAGCCTGAAGGCACACACTTAATACGATTCAGGAACAGCTTCTTCCCCTCTGCCATCCGATTTCTGAATAGACATTGAACCCCTGAACACTACCTCACTACTTTTTTTTTGTTTTTGCATGACTATTCTTAATTTTTCTATTTAACATACATACATATACTTATTGTAATTCATTCATTTATTTTTTTCCTCTATTTACCATGTGTTGGATTGGACTGCTGCTGCAAAGTTAACTAATTTCACGTCATATGCTGGTGTTATTAAACCTAATTCTGATTCTTTATAAACCCCCCACTAGGGTGTATCTGCAACACTACATTCAACCCTGTGCTACCTGGCTTTGGAAATTACCTCTTGCTGGAGTCATCAGTTGCTACAGAGATTGGGGTTCTTCTCACAATGGAGAGGGTTTGGAGTTTGCTCAAAAATCACGAGGACCTTTGAGCAGGTGAACCCAAACAACTAATCATCGACTATGGGAGGAAGAAACCAGACAGGTCCATGGGCTGGACCTCACTCGGGGATCAAGGTGGAAAGGGGTGAGAAGCTTTAAATTCCTTGGTGTTATCATAACAGAGAGTCTGTCCTGGAACCATCATAAAGAAGGCAGGGCAGCACCTCAGAAAATCACCTAAAACTCTGACAAACTTCTATAGATACACAGTGGAGAGTGTCTTGACTGGTTGCATCACAGCCTGCTCTGGAAATACAATATCCACGAATGGAAAAGACTACAGAGAGTGGTAGATGTAAGCTCCATCCGTCACAGGAAAAGCCCTCCCCACCATTGAGCATATCGAAACAGAGCACTGCCGCAAGGAAGGAGAATCCATTATCAATCACCCCTACCATCCAGGCCACGCCCTCTTCTCACTATGACTATTGAGCAGGAGGTGCAGGAGCCTCAGGTCCCACACCAGCAGGATCAGGAACAGTTATTACCCCTCAGCTATCAGGCTCCTGAACCACTGTGGATAACTTCACTCACCACAATGAGCCTCAGGTCCCACACCACCAGGTTCAGGAACAGTTATTACCCCTCAACCATCAGGCTCCTGAACCAGTGTGGATAACTTCACTCACCACAATGAGCCTCAGGTCCCACACCACCAGGTTCAGGAACAGTTATTACCCCACAACCATCAGGCTCCTGAACCAATGTGGATAACTTCACTCACCACAATGAGCCTCAGGTCCCACACCACCAGGTTCAGGAACAGTTATTACCCCACAACCATCAGGCTCCTGAACCAGTGTGGATAACTTCACTCACCACAATGAGCCTCAGGTCCCACACCACCAGGTTCAGGAGCAGTTATCACCCCTCAACCATCAGGCTCCTGAACCAGTGTGGATAACTTCACTCACCACAATGAGCCTCAGGTCCCACACCACCAGGTTCAGGAACAGTTATCACCCCTCAACCATCAGGCTCCTGAACCAGTGTGGATAACTTCACTCACCACAATGAGCCTCAGGTCCCACACCACCAGGTTCAGGAACAGTTATTACCCCACAACCATCAGGCTCCTGAACCAGTGTGGATAACTTCACTCACCACAACACTGAACTGTTCTCACAACCTATGGACTCACTTTCAAGAACTCTATAACTTACGCCTTTAATATTAATAAATAATAATATTATTTTTAAAAATTTGCACAATTTACATTATTTGCACATTGGTTGTTTGTCAGTCTTTATGTACAGATTTTCATAAACTCTGCTGTATTTCTCTTTATCTCTGTGAAGGCCTGCAAAACCATGAACCTCAGGTAGTATAAGGTAACATATAAGTACTTTGATAGTAAGTTTACTTTGCACTAGAGGTGTGTAGGACCATTGGTGAATCTCTGCATTTCTCATCCCCAGAGAGCTATGGAGGAAAGATTTGCTTTATTTGTCACAAGCTTAGAGAAACATACAGTGAAATGCATCGTTTGCGTCAATGACCAACACAGTCCGAGGATGTGCTGGGAGCAGCCCACAGTATCACTATGCCTCTGGCGCCAACCAATGTACTCCTTAAGGTGTGCGTTGCTTCTAGTGCACAAAGGAATTTAAAATGCGCACAAAAGGTTGTCACCCTCCACCTCGTTGGCATACTAAGTATATTTCATGATCGTACACAACCACATTTCCTTTTCTGGTTGACAACGTGGAGTTTGCGATGATTTGTCCGCAGATTTTAGAAATGGCTCATTTATACTGTTTTCATTGAAGAAATTATTCAATGTTGTCGTCAACGGGCAAAATATTGCACAGTGCAAGATTTTTATGCACTCTGATCATTACAAATTAGAGGGAACATTGGCACCAACATGCCCATGACTCGCTAATGCTAACCTGTACATCTTTTGAATGTGGCATGAAACTGGAGCACCCTAAGGAAATCTACATGGTGACGGGGAGAACGTACAAACTCCTTACAGAGGGTGGCGGGAGTTGAACCTGATCACTGTGGCAGTAAAGTTGTACACTGGCTGCACTGCTATCAGATTGCCCTTCAATATCTGAAGAGGGGGTGCATATTTCAAGAGGGGGTAGACATGGTTTTAAAAGCTCAGGGAATTGAGAGCTGCAGAGAACTAGGAGAGAGGAGAAGAGGCACGAGGAAGGGCAGGCATGGTTGTTTTGAATAGTAGGGTATACCTGAGGGGCCAAATGGCCTGCTTCGGCAACTATTTCCTCACATTTACGTGTAATTGAATGGATTTAAGGCAATTGTACAAAAAAAGGAATGGAGCAAAATTGTTCTTTTTTAAATAGAGCACAGCCAGTTCTAGAATTAGGTGTACACAATGTTAAGAGGCATAATTCAAGTGGAAAGCGAAAGATCTTTTTCCCAGGGCAGAAAAGGCTAATACAAAGGGCATAACTTTAAGGTGATCGGAGGAAAGTATCAGGGGGATGTCAGAGGCAAGCTTTTTCACACAGACAGCGGTGGGTGTGTGAAATGTGACGCCTGATAGAGGCAGGTACGCTCGGGACTTCGAAGAATCTCTCAGATGGGCACAAGGGTGATAGAAGAATATGTGGGAGGGAAGGTTTAGATTAATTTTAGCGTCGGTGAAATCAATTGTGGGCTGAAGGAATTGTACACTGCTGTAACGTTCTATATGCTGCTTCAAGATGTCGCACAAGGAGGGTTAACAGGAATTTTTAAAGCTGAATAAAATCTCGAAGGAGAAAAAGAGTATCAGGATTGAGAGGATGGGGCTGATTGGAAAGACCTTTGAAAGAACTAGCACAGTTACAATGGGTTGAATGGTCTTATGTTACCCTGGACCCCGGTTCTATGGGATTACATCCACACAGATGCCTCACTCCGCACCCGTAGGCCCCCAGGCCATCTGAAGCTGTGCCTGGAGACACAGAGATTCAATAATCCGGGCCTTTGTCCCCCGAGGAGCCGCCAACGATTAGAATCCAGAATACACCACAACACACGGGCATCAGCTGAACGGCCCCAGGCCATGCTTTAGTCGAAACGTCCTGGGGGACGATTACCAAGCCACATCTGCCCACCTTCGTGTGTGGACAAGGTCTGCAAATGGGACAGGTGTGAGGGAGTGGGGGTGGAGAGAGTGAAAGGGGGGAGGAAGAGAGCGAGGGAGGTGGGGGAGAGAGCCAGGGAGAGGGGAGAGGGGAAGTGGGGGAGAGAGATGGGGAGAGGGGGCAATGGGTGAATGGGGTCCTCACTTTTTGAAGATGTCCTTGATGCTGAGAAGGCTACCTGCTCTGCAAGATGCAAAGCACTCCAACTTTTACAGTGCCAAATAAACAATAGTTATGGAGAAGCAGAACACAGGGGTGGGAGGAAAGGCCATTCTGTCTTTCAGGACCGTTCTACACCTCAATACAGATATGGCTGTGCTTCCCTCACTTGAACCTCTTAATATCTGTGTGTGAACCTCAGGACTCACACCACCAGGTTCAGGAATTGCTATTACCTCTCAGCAATCTTGAACCAAAGGGGATAATGTCACTCCACTCCACTGAAATGTTCCAACAGCCTATGGACTCACTTTCAAGAACTCCTCATCTCATTTTCTCAATATTCATTGCTTATTTATTTATTATTTCCTTTTTTTTTTCTCGTACTTGCAGTTTGCTGGTTTTGATGTTCCACATGTAGACTGGTTGTTTGCCCACCCTGAATTTATGAATTTTTGAATTTTTTGTACTTTATAATTTATCGATTAAATGTACTAAGTATCTTGGCCTCTATGGTCCTCTGTCTCTCAGCCATCATCACCCTCTAAAGGAAGTGATGTCTTACCTCTCGCTCCTTATCCTGTATTGCAGGACTGTGTACACGGATCACCCACTCAGTACAGAGCCAACACCCAACACACCTCACTGTGGGGCACTGGAAGCCCCGCCAGTCCCTTTGTCGGACTTGTCCCCTCCAAACCACCACCTCATATTTATTGCAGGAACAGGCTCCTTCCAATCACCCCGCTGAGGCATTAACCCCACTCCTCTCCCTACAGATGCTGACTGCCTTGCTGAGATTTCTTAATTAACTTCATTTACACTCAGTGGCCACTTTATTAGGTACATCTGCTCATTAAATGCAAATTAATCAGCCATTCACGTGTCAGGAACTCAAGGCGCAAAAGCGCGCAGACGTGGTCAAGAGGTTCAGTTACTGTTCAGACTGAACATCAGAATGGGGGAAGAAATGTGACCTCAGTGACTTTGACTGTGAAATGATTGTTGGTGACAGGCGAAGTATCTCAGAAACTGCTGATCTCCTGGGATTTTTCTGCACAACAGTCTCTGGAGTTTACAGAGAACGGTGTGAAAAACAAAAAGCATCCAGCAAGTGGCAGTTCTGTGGATGAAAACGCCTTGTTAATGACAGAGATCAGAGGAGAATGGCCAAACTGGTTCAGGCCGACAGGAAGGTACCAATAACTCAAATAACCACATGTTACAACATTGGTGTACATTAAACAATCTCTGCTGCACAGCACACCCAGGTTTGAAGTGGATGCGTTACAGCAAAGACCACACCACTCCTGTGCTCGGTGGCCACGGAGTGTGCAGTTATATAACACTTCTGAACTGCAGAGAGTTGAGCACACAGCTCAGCACATCATGGAAAGCAGCCTCTCCTCCATGCATTCTGCCTCAAAGACCCACCAACCCCAGATATTTTCTCTTCTCCCCCTCCCATCGGGCAGAAGATAAAAAAAGCCTGAAAGCACGTCCCACCAGGCTGAAGGACAGCTTCTACCCCTCTGTTGTAAGATTAATGCCCGTACATTAAGATGAATGTTTGACCTCGCAATCTACTACGTCATGACTTGTACCTTATTGTTTACCTGCTCTGCACTTTCTCTGGAGTTGTTACACATTACTCTGAATTATACCTTGTACTACCTCAATGCACTGTGTAATGAACAGTACACAGGACAAGCTTTTCACTCTATCTCAGTACTTGTGACAATAACAAACCAATTCCAATTCCACCCTCAGACCTGGCTGCAATGGACAGTCCCTCTGCCCCCTTCCTCCCAGCTGGTGAACTTTCATTGTCACACAGAGAGGAGAGAGCTCTACCCACTCGCTGCTCCAGCATCTGCTAGGTACGGTACAGCCCAACACACATTCCTACAGTCGCCGCCATCATTATGTGCCGCGATCATGGTCCATGATTGTTCTTGGCACATTTTTCTACAGAAGTGGTTTGTCATTGCCTTCTTCTGGGCAGTGTCTTTACCAGACGGGTGACCCCAGCCATTATCAATACTCTTCAGAGATTGTCTGCCTGGGGTCAATGATCGTATAACCGGGACTTGCGATATGCACCACCTGCTCATATGACCATCCACCACCTGTTCCCCATGGATTCACATGATCCCAATCGGGGGGGTGGTTAGCCTTGCCCAAGGCTAGCGGAGAGAAGGAGCGTCTTACACCTCCTTTAGTAGAGACGTATCTCCACCAGGTCATTCCTACAGTACTTTCCCTGATCATAAGACTTGGCTGCCAGTTAATTGTTTCTTGAGGTTTAGACACTGCCTTAAGTCAGGGATACATCTGCTAACTTGTGCACAACTAGGTGCTAATGAACAGTCAAGATCTTCTTTCTGCTGGGGAAGAGCTCCCTTCTGCCAGGTGTCTTGGACACACCCGTCCGAGAGGACAAACAAGACCTCATCCAAAGGGTCTCACTTCCAGCTGGGAGAGTCAGCCTAAGTCTCTCTCGGACAGCCTTGGGCTGTCTGCCCCAGTCCCACCCCACCCCCACCCTTAACAGCCCAGAACCCTAGAATATGGTTGACGTTAAAGATTAGCTTTGTGTGTCACATCCTTATGAAAAATACAGTGCCAAGTATTGTTCGCATCGAATCAAATCATTTGGGGCAAGCCACAAGTGTCGCCATGTTTCTGGCACCCACAGCTCACCAACCCATCCGGTATGTGGGAGGAAACCCATGTGGTCACAGGAAGAGTGTACAAACTCCTAACAGAGAGCGGTGGGAATCGAACCACGGTCGGTGATCGCTGGCGCTATGAAATAACTACACTAACCGCTACGCTACTGTGCTGCCCACCCAGCTACCTCAGGGGCTCCTAACCTTTTTTATGCCATGGATCAATACCAGTAAGTTACTGTCTGTGGAGCCCATGTTGGGAACCCCTGTGGCTTAGGCCAAGATCTCTGAGGGGAGGCAGCATTGTTAGGGAAGGGGGTGGAACAGAAAGATTTAGGGGTACAAGGTTCAAGGGTGGGGAAGATGGGGAGAATATCATTGTGAGGCATCTCCCATTTTCTCTTCCTCCCCCATCCTCCTCCCCAAAAACCTCGCCTCCCCTTGTAGTTCTTCGCCAATGGGCATCTGTCTGGGCTTCTTCAGTCCCTTACCTCACCTCCAAGCTCTGGCACCTCTCTGCTCACCGCAACAAAAAATGCCCCCTGAACTTCTTTATTCTTTTAGTCAACTTGAATTATTTGAATTGAAATAATCCCACCCCCACCAGCAGAACAATTGTTTAAATCCGAGCATAATATACAAAATGCTGGAGGAACTTGGTAGGTCAGGCAGCATCTATGGCGGGGAATAAACGGTTAGCGGCTTGGATCAGACCCCTCATCAGTACTCACATTATAGTAGTTTAAAGTGGAGCAGCACGGTAGTGTATTGGTTAGCACAGCACTTCACAGTATCAGAGACCCGGGTTCAATTCCCGCCCTTGCTTGTAAGTAGTTTGTACGTTCTCCCCACGAGTGAGATGGGGACAAACCCACTGCATGAGTTTCCTCCGGGTGCTCCAGTTTCCTCCCACAGTCCAAAGACAGTCCCGGTTAATGGTAGGGTAACTGGTCATTGTAAATTGTCTCATGATTAGGCACGGTTAGAGGATTGCTGGGCGGCGCAGCGGAAAGGGCCAGAAGGGCCTATTCCACACCGTATATAAATATACGAACAAGTTTATTCTAATGCACATACAGTGTCACCCAGTGGGCACCTTATTAGGCCCACCTGCTCGTTAATGCAAATACCTAGTCAACCAATCATGAGGTAGCACCTCAGTGCATAAAAGCATGCAGACATGGTCAAGAGATTCAGTTGTTCAGACCAAACATCAGAATGGGGGAAGTAATGTGAGCGTAGTGACTTTGACTGTGGAATGATTGTTGGTGCCAGACAGGACGGTTTGAGTATATCAGGAACTGCTGGTCTCCTGGGATTTTCATACAAACATTCTGTAGAGCTTACAAAGAATGGTGCGGGAAAAAAAACAAGCGAGCTGCTGTTCTGTGGGTGAAAATGCCTTGAAAATGAGAGAGGTCAGAGGAGAAAGGCCAGACTGGCTCAAGCCGACAGGAAGGTGACAGTAACTGAAATAACCACGTGTTACAACAGTGGTGTGTGGAAGAGCATCTCTGAATGCACATGTTCAGTCTCGAAGCGGACGGGCTACTGCAGCAGCAGATCACAAGCAAACACTCAGCGGCCACTTTATTAGGTACAGGAAGTACTGAGTGTTATCAAGGTTGGCACATATCACCATATATTACTTTCAGATTGTTTTTCTTACTGGTACTTGCAGGAAAAATAAATACTTTATAATCTTCATTAGATTTAATTTCCCCCATTGTTGAGTTTGTCCAGCATTGTGTGTATGTGTGTGTGTGTGTTGCTTAAGATTTCCAGCATCTGCAGAATCTCTTGAGTTTAAATCCAAGGCAGGCTGCTGGATGTCTCCGTGAGAGGGTATGGAATTGATTGACAGGTCACATGACGTAACATTCTGGGTCAAGTGCCCTGATTGGGCGAGGTGCTCGAGGTCTAGATGCCACCTCCAATCTTAATATCTTTTATTACAGTGTTATAAAGGCACAGAATCACACAGCAAGGCCCAATCGAACGGCAGCTACTGTGTGGCATTGACCAACTCCCTCTCCCCCCAATCAAAAGGCTAAAGGTCACACCGGTGACAACTCCCTGCATTTGCCTGGCGCCCTCACGGAGGCAGAATCCACCCGGGGCTGATTCAGTCAAATATCACTCCAGACGGTTAGGTGAAACCTGGCACCACAGCGCCCTAAGGTCTCGCCTAAATCTTCCACCCTACATCTCCCCACCAACTTGGGCCGCCAGCTCTACAGTCACCCCACGCAACTCCTGACCCGCTGCCCCGGTCCGGGCTTCCCTGCCCAGAGCCCCAGCTTTCCCCTCCATCCCCTTTACCCACCCACCCCAGCTTCTCGTCAGGCCTCCGGGAAGGGAAGAGCTTGGGGGGGGGGGAATCATTGAGGGGAAGTAGGGGAGAACTCCGGAGTGTGAGCACACTCTCGCCTGCCGGGGAGGGGTGGGCAGCGTCTGCCACCGCTGGGTACCAACACATCTGGCCCCCACTGCTGCAAGTGAGACAGAGAGGACCCCTGGATCCCATGTGTGGGACTGACACTATTCAACACGGCCGGGAAGGGAGGTCGAGCCAGACGGCAAACTGGGGTCGGCTCCACAATGAGCATCGGCAAAGCTTTCCTTCCCCCCTCCCTCCCTCCCTCCCTCCCGTCCTAGGAGCCACAAGCTCCCCTGCCCCTGCCCCCCCCCACACTTCGCCACACGAGTTAAGAGTCGCTCTCTGACAATTAGCTGCAACCTTTCTCATTTTGACTTGAGCATTTTTTTGCGCGCGGCTGCCTTATTGACAGTCATTACGTTATTCTCCAACTGAAAACGTGTGGTTTGCGAACTGAAATCCCCCCTTTCTTTCTCTGTGCCCAACGACAAAAAAAAAACAGTCAGGCGAGGGATCCGACCCCGCTGAAGCTGAACGCCGTGCACCAGTTTCCCTGCGAAGCTCGTTTCTCTAACCTGCTCTTGCGGCTCAGAGCGCTGGCGGGGCGGAGAGGGTTAAAACACGCACTAGACCTGTTTATCCGCACATTTCGCTTCCCTCGCTCTCCTCCAGTCCGTTTCTTTTCGCTTCTGCCCCAGATTCTTTAACTCTGTCCCCTCCGGCCAATAGTTCGGCCACAGGATCCCGGCATCTCGCAAATTGGACCCTTTCTCGCCGCCTCCCCGCTCGGGGCTGAGTTAATACTCACGGCTCAGTTCGCTGCGGTGCTGCGGTTTGCTGCCTTGTTTGCGGCGGGACATGGTGGGGCGGCGGGGGCTGTGAAACCCCCACCCCGGTGCCCGGCACTGTTCCTCCCCGGCCGCCCCCTCCTCCAAGTCCGCCCGCCTCTCGCAGATCCGGGCAGAGACTGCCCCGCACTCGGCCGCTGCGCTCAGACACACCGACACCGAGGGACAAGTTCAAGGCGGGGAGAGAGAGAGAGAGAGAGAGAGAGGGAGGGAGGGGGGAGGAGACAGAGAGAGAGGGGAGGAGACAGGGAGGGAGGGGAGGAGAGAAGGCAGGGCAGAGGGAGGGAGGGAGGGGGGAAACAGGCAGGGTAGGGGAGGAAGGGAAGGAATGAGGGGGGAGGGAGGGTGGGTGAGAAGGGGCAGAGAGAGGGAAGGGGAAGGAACAAGTGGGAGGGGACAGGGAAAAAGGGAGTGGGAAAGAGGCAAGGAGGGAGGAGTGAGGGAGGAGGGGGAGCAGGGACTGGGAAAAAGGGAAGTGTGGAGGGAGGGGTAAGGGGGAGCAGGGACAGGGGAAAGGGGAGGTGATGAGGGGGAATGAGCGAGTGGGGGCGAGAGGAATAGGAAGGAGGGAGCAGATACGAGGGAAAGAGGGGAGTAGGAAAGAAGGGTCTAGGAGGAAGGAGCGAGGGGGAGGAAGTGAGGGGAAGGAGGGAGCAGGGATGGGGAAACGGGAGTAGGAAGGAGAGAGAGGGAGGTAGGAGGGGGAAATAGGGTGGGCAAGTTGGAAGGAGGGGAGAGGGATGGGAGAGGGTGAGTGGAACAGAGGGAAAGAACGTTGAGGGAGGGGAATGGGAAAGTGGAGATGGATGAAGAGTGAGGGGACTGGAGTGAAAGCTGGAAGTGGGTCTGTGAGGGTGGAGAGAGAGGGGACTGGAGTGAGAGATGGTGGCGGTGGGAATGGAGGAGAGAGGGTGAAGGAATGGGTTGAGTGAGGAGGGACACATGGGGAAGGAATGATGAAATGATGGAGAAAACTTGATGGGCCAATTGCCTAATTCTACCCCCATATCTGGTGGTCTTATGATATTCTACGACTTCCTAGCTCCAGTGACTCAGGTTTGGATTCTGCTTTGGACACCGGCACACAGACAGTTGGCCTTCGACCCCACAGTGAACTCACAGAGATCTGCAGATCCGAGGATCTGGCCAATGGTCCTTGACTTCCCGGTGACCCTTGGGCCTCGATCCACGGCATTAACCACAGGGCCTGCCGATTACAGAACACCAGGCCTCAAGCTCCGGACTCTACTCCCATGACTGTGTGGCTAGGCACAGCTCAAATGCCATCGATAAATTTGCTGACAACGCAGCTATTGTCGGCAAGATTTGCGATGGTGGTGAGAAGGCACAGAGGAGTGTTGCAGTACATACCTTTCACCCGACATCACCAAGACCAAAGAAGGGGTAAGACGAGGGAAGACGCACCAGTCCTCATCGAGGGATGAGAAGTGAAAAGAGTCAGCAATTTCAAGTTCCAGGGCCCAACATCTCGATACAATTAAAAAGAAGGCACGATAGTGGCTATATTTCATTAGGAGTTTGAGGAGATTTGGTATGTCACCAAAGACGCTTGCAAATTCTACAGTTGTATCTTGGAAAGCATTCTAGCTGGCTGTTTCACTGCCTGGTATGGGGATGGGGGCACCACACAGGATCGAAATAAGCTGCAGAAAGATATGAACTCAGTCAGCTCCATCATGATCACCAGCCACCACAGCATCCAGGACATCTTCAAGGAGCGATGCCTCAAAAAGGTGGCATCCATCATTAGGACCCCATCACCCAGGCCATGCCTTGTTCTCATTGTTACCGATAGGAAAGAGGTACAGAAGCCTGAAAACACACACTCAGTGATTCAGGAACAGCTTCTTCCCCTCTGCCATTAGATTTCTGAATGGACACTGAACCATGAACACCACCTCGCTGCTTTTTTTCTCTTTTTGTACTACTTATTTACAACTAATTACTTAAATTAACTTTTTACAAAAAAAAGTCATTTTATTACATATTGCAATGTACTGCTGCCTCATAACAGCAAGTTTTACGACAAAAGCCAGTGAGATTAATTCTGATTCTGGCAACAGAACACCGAAAACTAGGTCTCGAACTCTGGTCTCACCCATCGGCAAACTGAGCGTCACTGGAGCTCACTCCTCCTGCCCACGTGCAAAGTAACAACAACCTGTGGGTTACCAAGGGTCAATGAAGGTTAAACAAGCAAGTAGAGGGATGAAAGGAAAGGGCGAACAAAAGCGACAGAAGAAAAAGGTTGAACAAGAACAGGGAAAGAAAGACAGTGGAAATTCACAATAGAAACATGGAGAAAAGAGGAGGGGAGCAGGATAGACTAGAGGGGCTGAATGGCCTTTGGTTGTAATTGAAAGTCAGTCAGAACCTTGTTGTAGGGTTTGGAGGCTTGCATGCCTCAATGACCCGGAGAGCTATGCTGGCTGGAGTCAGGACTCTCCTCCTTGGTTTGTGGTAAGGTCATCTATTCCAAATAGGTCAGAGGGTAGAAGCCAGACTAAAAGTGGTCCACCGGTCCTCCAGGTTCAGGGGTTCAGCTCAAGGCTAACAACTCTGGCTGGTAAATCAAAACGTCAATGAAGAATTCTTCTACATCTGAGTGTGACGGTATTCCTGAGTCTCCACCTGGGACTTGCGTGACTGACAGCAGTGAAAACCGAGAGGAAGCTACAGACACGATGAAGGAAGCCCTGAACACCACCAGAGATGGAGGACCTTCATTGCTGCCCTAAACAGGCAGTAAGTAAGTATTTGAAAACTACCCTGTATTTTCCCCAGATGCTTTTCTGTGGGCTGTCCATTAACACAGATCCAAAAATTGAACATAATCTGAAAAAACCTTATTGAATACAGAGGACAATGTTTACTACACAAACTAAAGAATGTAAATTTTTAAAGAGATTTCTTTTATTTGTTACATATACATTGAAACATACAGTCTGTGTTAACCACCAACAAAGTCCAAGGGTGTGCTGGGGGCAGCCTGCAAGTGTCACCATGCTTCTGGCACTAACATAGCATCCCCACAATTTACTAACCCTGAATCATACATCTTTGGACTGTGGAAGGAAACCGGAGCACCCGCAGAAAATCCACACGGTCCTCAGGGAGAAGGTATAAACTTCTTACAGACAGTACTGACCTATGAACTCAGTCCATTGTCTCGAAATGAGTTTTGTCTGTATTTAGAACACCATATTATTGCATGTGGATAGACTGACTTGGACATAAGTACTAGTCGGTCTGCAGAAAACAAAAAAATAGGTGGAATTGTGGACACTTTATTAGGTACAAGAGTGGAACCCAGTGTGATCTTCTGCTGCTGTGGCCCATCCACTTCAAGGTCGACGTGTTGTGTGTTCACAGACGCTCTTCGCTCCACCAGTTTTGTAGCGTGTGGTTATTTGAGTTACTGTTGTCTTCCTGTCAGCTTGAACCAGTCTGGCCTTTCTCTTCTGACCTCTCTCATTAACCAGATATTTTCGCTCACAGAATGCTGCACACTGGGTGTTTTTTGTTTCTTGTACCATTCTCTGTAAACTCTAGATGCTATTGTGCATGAAAATCCCAGGAGATCAGCAGTTCCGGAGATACTCAAATCACCCCTTCTGGCACCAACAGTTATTCCACGGTCAAAGTCACTTAGATCACATTTCTTCCCCCATTCTGATGTTTGGGCCAAGCAACATCTGAGTCGCTTGACCATGCCTGCATGCTTTTATGTATTGAGTCGCTGTTGAAGAATTGGCTGATTAGGTATTGCATTAATGAGCAGGTGTAACTAATAAAGTAGCCACTGAATGTACAGTTAATGGCAGTACCGTTAAAAGCATTAATGTACAGAGAAACTTAGGAGTCAAGGTGTTCCCTGAAACACAGGTAAAACGAAAAACAGGAGATTCTGCAGCACATTAGTCCAGTTCAAAGTAAAAGTTATTATCAAAGTGCATCTATATCACCATGTACACCCTGAGATTCTTTTTCCTGCGGGCATACTCAGCAAATCCATAGGGTTGTAACTGGATCAATGAAAGATCAACCAGAGTGCAGAAGACAACAAACTGTGCAGATGGAAATATTAATAATAAATAAATAAATAGGTAGATAGATAGATAGATAGGCAAGAAGTTGAAAATGAGTCCACTGGTTGTGACGTTTCAGTGAGAGGGTGAGTGAATCTGAGTGAACATCTCCTTTTGTTCAAGAACCTAATTGCTGAGGGGTCGTAACTGTTCTTGAACCTGGTGGTGAGAGTCCTGAGGTCCTTGTACCTTCTACCTGAGGGCAGCAACGGGAAGAGAGCATGGTCTGGGTGGTGGGGATGTCTGATGATAGTTGCTGCTTTCCCACAACAGCATTTCATGTGAAATGAGCTCAATAGTTGGGAGAGCTTTACCCATGATGAACTGGGCTAAATGCAAGCAACACACATCAAAGTTGCTGGTGAACGCAGCAGGCCAGGCAGCATCTGTAGGAAGAGGTGCAGTCGACGTTTCAGGCCGAGACCCTTCGTCAGGACTAAATGCACTACTTTTTGTAAGATTTTCCATTCAAGGGCATTGATGTTCTCGTACCAGGCCATGATGGAGCCAATCAATGTACGCTCCAAGACAAATCTATAGAAGTTTGTCAAAGTTTTAGATGTCATGCCAAATCTGCACAATCTCCTCAGGAAGTAAAGGAGCTGACGTGCTTTCTTTACAATTGCACTTGTGTGCTGGGCCTAGGTCAGGTCCTCTGAAATAACACATAGGAATTTAAAGTTGCTGACCATTTCCACTTCAAATCCCCCAATGAGGACTGGCTCATGGACCGCTGGTTTCCTTCTCCTACAGTCTATAATTAACTAATTCCCTGGTCTTGTTAATATTGAGTACAAGGTTATTGTTGTACGGCACCAGTCAGCCAGATTTTCAGTCTCCCTCCTATGTGCTGATTCATCACCACCTTTGGTTCAGCCAGCAACAGTGATATCATCAGCAAACTTGAATATGTTGTTGGAGCTGTGCTTAGCCACACAGTCACAGGTGAAGTGAGTAGAGCAGGGGTGAAATGCACAGCCTTGTGGTGCACCTGTGCCGATGGAGATTGGAGGCGGTATTGTTGCCAATCCGAACTGACTATGGTCTGAAAGTGAGGGTATTGAGGATCCAATTGCACAAGGAAGTAATGGAGGCCAAGGTCTGAGAGCTTATTTATTAGTTTTGAGGGGATGATGGTGTTGAATGCTGAGCTGTAGTCAATGAAGCACATCCTGATGTATGTATCTTTGCTGTCCAGATGTCCCAGTGCTGAGTGAAGAGCCAATGAAATGACATCTGCTGTGGACCTGTTGCTCCAGTAGACAAATTGGAGCAGATCCAAGTTGCTTCTCAGGCAGGAGTTGATATGTTTCATTACCAGCTTCTCAAAACACTTCGTCAGTGTGGATGCAAGTACTACTGGATGATAGTTATTGAGGCAGGTCACCACACTCTTCCTGGGAAGTGGTATATTTGAAGCTGTATATAACTTTACTCAGGCTAAAAGTGTATGCAGTTTTGATCGCTCTGTTACAGGAAGGATCTCCAGGTTTCAGCGAGGGTGCAGATGAGGTTTACTAGATGCTGATTTGATTCAAGGCTATCATTATGTCTGAGGCCTCCGTTGGTCAGGATTGACCACGGACGTTGCATCCTAGCTGTCTAGATACGCGAGCCAGGGCAGTACGATATGGAGAGCAAGCTGTTGCCCGTGTAGCAGGCTCCCCCTCTCCACGTTTCTGTTGAACCCAAAGGAAAGGCAATGACTGATACGGTTTGGTACCAGTGACATCACAGGACTTGCCAGTCTGCATGTAGGACTGCCTAAGGGACCCCAGCTCCAGATTTATCCCTCAGGGTTTAATCCCGAAGCCTTGCCTGTGAGTCGGTATAGCAGCAGGGCAGCGGAGATTTGAGATCATAGCTTTCCTTCCCCTAGATGAATGACCAGTCATGACTGGCAAGCCCCATCTGCCCAAAGCAACTGGTTTCAATGTGCCAGTAACCTGCCTTTGCCCCTTCTCCTGTCAGTAGAAATGGTTCTACTGGGTTTAGTAGCTCAGCCACACACGAAGGCCAGGAGCTGGACTTGGTCGTCAGAGGCTGTTTAAGGTGCACACCATTGTGAGCATTAATAGGTAGTGGAAGCTTGTCCCCATTTCCACCCCCTGACTATAACAACTTTAAGGAACCATCGATATGAGGTTGAATAAATTGGGTTGTTTTTGCTGGAGGTGGTGGAGACGGAAAGGAGATCCGACTGAAATTTATAAAACTCTGAGAGGCATAGAGAGGGCAGGCAAAGGCTGTTTCCCCAGGGTGGAGATGTCAGACACTAGAGGGTATTTTTTTTAAGGTGAGAAGGTGGAAGTTTTTTTGCACAAGGGTGGTGCTAGAAGCAGATGACGTTCAAATGGCTTTTAGCTTGCCACATGAATATGCAGGGTATGGAGGGAATTTAAGGTGATTTGGTATGTCACTTAAAACACTGGCAAATTTCTACAGATGCACCCTGGAGAGCATTCGAATTGGCTGTATCAGGTGTTGGTGGTGGCGGGGGGGCTATTGCACAGAAACAAAATAAGCTGCAGAGAGTTGTAAACTTACTCATCTCCATCATGGGTACCAGCCCCAAAGGTACCCAGGTCACCTTCAAGGAGCAAGGACTCAAAAAGGCGGTACAGCATCCATCATTAAGGATGCCCATCACATAGGATATAACCTCTTCTCATTGCTACCATTCGGGAGGAGGTACAGGAGCCTGAAGACACACACTCAATGATTCAGGTACAGCCTCTTCCCTCTGCCGTCTGATTTCTGAATGGACATTGAACCCATCAACACTAACTCACTACTTTTTTTATTTCTGTTTTTGACTAATTATTTAATTTAACTGTTTAATTTATATACTTACTGTAATTCTTGGTTTTTCTTTACTATTATGTATTCCATTATACTGCGGTCTCAAAGTCAACAAATTTCACAACATATGCCAGTGATATTAAACCTGATTCTGATTATGATATAAATTACTTAACATATTTTTTAAATTTATTGTCATACAGTATGGAGTAGGCTTTTCTGGCCCTTTGAGCCATGCTGCCCAGCAGTCCCCCGATTTAGTTCTACCTAATCATGGGAGAAGTTACAATGACCAATTAACCTGCCAACCAGTTCGTCTTTAGACTGTGGGAGGAAACTGGAGCACCCGGAGGAAACCCACGCAGTCATGGGGTGAACGTCCAGACTCCTTACAGGCAGCAGTGGGAATTGAACCCAGTTTGTCTGTATTGTAAAGTGTTATGCTAAGCACTACGCTATCCAGGGAGAAATGAGTAGTTTGGCCTTGTGCCCAGAACGGATACGGTAGACCAAGGATCTGTTCCTGTAGTTCCTGTACTGCACTGTTCTATGTTCCCTGTCAGGGGGCAAGACTCCAACTCGTGCACTGTGCTTGGGAATCCGCTCCAATAGTTGTCTGTGGTTGACTTTATTGTCACCTGCCCAAGTAGTTATATGTACAGGTCCAATGAAAAACTTACTTGCAGCAGCATCTCAGGCACACAGGATCAGATAACCAGCTTTCACAAGAAAAGCATAAATTATACCCAAGGAAGAACTCAACTGGAACTAAAAAAGAATGAGAAAATCCTTTCTAGTACAGTGATCAAAGTGGTCATAGTGTTGGAGTGAAGAGGTCTGTGCAGTTTGGTTTAAGAACCGAATGGTTGAAGGGAAGTATCTGTTCTTGGCCATGAGGGTTGTGTGACCTTTGTCAAAGGGATGTTGGGAAGTGATGGCCATTGTGACCACATGCAAACTGCTAGAGGAACTCAGGGAGTCAGGCAGCATTAAGACCATAAGATATCAGAGCAGAATTAGGCTATTTGGCCCATCAAGTCTGCTCTGCCATTTCATCATAGCTGATGCATTTCCCTCTCGGCCCCAGTCTCCCACCACCTTCCTCTATTCTTTCATGTCCCGACTAGCAAGAATCTATTAACCTCTGCCTTAAATATACCCAATGACTCACCCACCTGTGGCAATGAATTCCACAGATTCACCACTGTCTGGCCAAAGAGATTCCTCTTCATCTTCATTCTAAATGTACGTCCCTCTATTCTGAAACTGTGTCCTCTCGTATTAGACACCCCCACCATAGAAAACTCTTGGTTTTAGGTTAAGGCACTTACAGTATCAGGACCGGAAGGTAGATGGGGAGATGGCCAGAATAAGGAGGTGGGGGAGGAGTAAGAGCTGGCAGGTGATGGGCGGACCCAGGTGAGGAGGAGCGTTAGATGGAGGGGGGTGGGAGAATGGGAATAGACACAGAGGCTGAGGTGATGGGCGGATCCAGGTGAGGAGGAGCGTTAGATGGAGGGGGGGAGAATGGGAATAGACACAGAGGCTGGGAGGTGATGGGTGGTAGTGACAAAGGGCTGAAGATGGTGGAATCTGACGGGAGAGGAAGGTGGAGCATGGAACCAAGTAAGGGAGGTGGGAAGGAGACCCAGTGAAAGAAGTGTGTGGATGATAGGCCAATGGAGTGTGGTAGAGGAAGGGGAAGAAACTGGGTAATGGGAGCTGGGGTGGGTGTAGGATGAATGGGCTAGATCAGGAGAAGAGAGAGAAGGGACAGAGGAGGAGTAAGTTACCAGAAGCTGGAGAGCTCAACTTTCACACCATCAGTTCGCAGCCCACCTTGAGAGAATGTGAGGAGCTGTTCCTCTGCTCTGTGCTCATCATCACTCTGACAGTGAGGGAAGTCGAGGACAGACAGGGAATGCAGAGGAGAATTAAGATAGCTGGCTACTGGGAACTCCAGAAGGCTGAAACGGACAGAGCGCAGGTGGTCAGCCAAGCTGTGTAGAGCAGGACTGAAGGGCAGATGGAGGAGGAGAGTGGAGATAGCATTAATGGCAGAGAGGTGATGGGTGGGGGCAACAAACGGTTGAAGATAGGGGGATGATTGGGGGAAAGTAAAGTGGGGGATATCAGATGTAAGTTCTTTACACATGGATGCCAGGGATAGTGGCAGAGGCAGATACATTAAGGGCATTTAAGAACGCACTGCCAGGGCTGGTGGTAGGCAGATGCAGTGGGGGAATTTAAGAAACTCTTCGAGAAGAACATGGATGACAGAATAATGGAGGGCTATGTGGAGGGAGGGGTTTGATTGATCTTAGAGTAGGTTAAAATTTCAGCACAACAGCACGGGTCAAAGGGCATCGACTGGTCCATATACAGTATTGCTGCACTTACCCTGAAAGATAAAATTTATATCAGTTGGGTGAACAGGAAAGTGTTAATCTATTTCTTGTTCAACTTGGAAGCATTGTGTCCTTTTAATTGAATAGTTAGTACACTGAACGAGGCCATTTGACCCATCAGACCTATACTAGCCCTCAGCCAGAGTAATTCTTCAGCTGTGCTTTGTAACTTTCCAAATTTTTCTCCATGATATATCTACCCGGTTCCCATTTAAGCAAATTACACTAAATGCTGTTCATTAGACCATAGGACATAGGAGCAGAATTAGCCCATTTGGAACATCGAGACAGCTTAGTCATTCCACCATGACTGATATATTATCCCTCTCTACCCCTTTTTCCTGCTTTCCCCCCATAACCTTTGACACCCTGACTAATCAAGAACCTCTCAATGTCTGCTTTAAATATACCCAAGCTACCTGTGACAATGAATTCCAGAAACTCACTACCCTCTGGCTAAAGAAATTCCTTCTCATTTCAGCAGGGCTTCCCAACCATTTTTATACCATGGACACCCCTCCCTTACCATTAACTGAGTACCCGCCCTACCATTAACTTTTTTATACCATAGACCCCCGCCCACCATTAACTGAGTACCCCCCCACCATTAACTTTTTTATACCATGGACCCCCCCCCACCATTAACTGAGTACCCCAGGGTGTGAACCCTGTTCTGAAAGAACATCTTTCTATTCTGAAGCTGTGCCCTCTGGTCCAAGACTCCCCCAATTAAATTCTGATATGTTAACGCCCAGGGATTTAAGTCTGCTGACTCTCTCCATCATTGATCCCCACAAAGTAGACTGGTACATCTTCACACCTATTACCATCCTGAAGCCAACGATTAGCTCCTTAGTTTTTGCTGACGTTGTGTTAGTGGCACCACTCAAGCTGGTGTCCTGTCTCACTTCAGTAAACTGACCTGTCACCGTGTGATAATCCAACCAACAACGATGGTAATCATCATTGTTCTGTGCTGTGTCGTATGACGTGGGTGATCATGGGCTATCCATGACTATGATTGCTTTTGGCTAATTTTTCTTCAGAAATGGTTTATCAATGCCTTCTTCTGGGCAGTGTCTTTACAAGACAGGTGACCCCAGCCATTATCGATGCTCTTCAGGGATTGTCTGCCTGGCATCAGCAGTCGCATAACCAGGTGATACACCTTTCCCAAGGGTGACCTGCAGGCCAGCAGAGGGAAGGAGCACCTTACACTTCCTCTGGATATCCACTGCACCATCCAAACAACAATAATGTCATCAGCAAATTTGAAGAAGGCGTTGGAGCTGTGCTTCACCATTCAGTCATACATGTACTGACAGAACAAAGCAGGAGGCTGAGCAGGGTGCACCTGTGTTGATGTCAGCGAGGAGGAAATGTTGGTCTGCTGATGAGGTTGAGTTCTCTGCAGTTCCTTGAAATCATCGGCAGAGCAGCTTAGCACTTAACATCAGTAAGACCAAGAAATTGAGTGTACATTTCGGGAAGAAGTTAGGAGAATGCCCACCAGTCTTCATCAAGGGATGGGCAGTGGAAAGGGTGAGTGGCTTCAGTTCCTGCAGGTCAATATCTCTGAAGACCCATCCTCGGCCCGACATACTGATGTTATTATGAAGAAAGCACACCAGAAGCTACATTTCATCAGGAGTTTGAGGAGAATTGGTACATCACCAAAGGCATTCACAAATTTCTGCAGATGTACCGTGGAGAGCATTCTAACTGGTTGCATCAACGATCGGTCCAGTGCACAGCTGTCGAGGGCTGTAGACTCAGCTCCATCACGGGTGCTAGCCTTCCCACCACCAAGGTAACCTTGACAAGGTGTTGCCTCATGAAAGTGGCATCCGTTATTAATGACCCTCGCCATCCAGGACATGCCATCTTCTCATTACTATCATCAGGGAGGAGGTACAGGAGCCTGAAGACCCTCATTCAACATTTTAGGAACAGTTTCTTCCCCTCCACCATCAGATTTTTGAACAGACCCATAAACCTGTGAATACTACCTCACTTCCTGCTCTTTTTTCTGCAATGCTTTATTTTCATGTATATCTTATACCATCTTCAACGTCATGCACCATAATGCTGCCACTAATCAACAAATTTCCCAGCAACACACACAAAATGCTGGAGGAACTTGCCTCTATGGAAGAGAGTAGATAGTCAGAGTGAGAGTGGCATTTCAGGCTGAGACCCTTCATCTTTGCCATCGCCTCCCAGCTTCTCACTTCACCCTCCTCCCCCAGCTACCTATCTGCCCCCTCATCTAATTTAACCAATCATCTACCAGCTTGTACTCCTCCCACCTTCTGACTCTGCCTTCTTCCTTCTTCCTCTCCAGTCCTGAAGAAGGGTCTCAGCCCAAGACATCAACTGTGAGTCCCTTTCCATAGGTGCTGCCTGACCTGCTGAGTTCCTCCACAATTTTGGGTGTTTGTTCCTCTGGAGTTCCAGCACCTGTAGATTTTCTCATGTTTGTGAAATTTCCCAGCATCCATACAAAACAGTAAACCAGATTCTGATCCCGGTCCTTTGATCTGCGCCACCCAGCCACCCCTGATAAAATATAGCCCAATCACAGGACTATTTACAATGACCAAATAACCTACTATGTCTTTGGAAACTGGAGCACCCGGAGGAAACCCATGCGATCACAGGGAGAGCGTACAAACTCCTTACTGGCAGCAACGGGATTGAATCCGGGTTGCTGGTACTGTAAAGCGCTGTGTTAACCACTACCCCACCGTGCCACTGTACTGAGCCACGATGCATCCTCCTCCTGTACCACTCCAGGTATCACAGTATTCAGACTGGGAGATACTTCACCTTTCCTTCAATGTCACTGGTTCAAAATCTTGGAAATCCCTCCCCAGCAACCCTGGGGTCACCTTTCTCCATAAACACTGTAAGGTGCCCACTGACACCTCTGCTAGCAGCATCTAGATCTTATAAGAACAGTAAAAAATTAACAGAGCAACACACACAAAATGCTGGAGGAACTCAGTAGGTCAGGCAGATCCCACGGAAATGAATAAACACCCGCCCTTCACCAAAGCAATCATCCCTGTGGGTATCCTCTACCCGATGTTCCTATTTGCCCTCTCCACCTCCCCTATTTGGTTCTGTGCCTCACCTTCCTGTCCTATCAGATTGCACCAGCTGTAGCCCCTGTCACCTCCCGTTCTCTGTCACTATTCCCATGCCTGTCTATCACTCCTCCTCACCTAGATCCACCCATCACCTCCCAGTCTCAGGCATCATCTCTTCCTTCTCTCTCTGTTGATCACTCCTCTTCACCTGAATCCACCCATCACCTCCCAGTCTCAGCCATTACTCCCACTCTGTCTTTTCCACCTGCCTATCGCCCCTCCTCACCTGGATCCACCCATCACCTCCCAGTGCACAGTCCAATGCCAACGTGGAAGCTTTCATGGCCATGGGCGGGCTGAAGTGGTCGGAAGGAAACCTTTCAAGTAGAGGACACTATTGTTGTCATAACGGGGGGCATTGGTGGCAGAACCAGGTGCAGGACACAGACACTGAAGTACTAGGAACAGGACTCAGAGTGTCAAGAGAGCAAGGGAAGTGGGGAAGAATGGACGCTGGACATTGACACAGGCCCTGGACGAGACTAGGATGCGGGGCCTGGGCTAGGACATTGACAAGAAACATGGAACCCGGACAAGGAACTAGGAACAAGGAGCCTGGACTAGTGACTCAGAACTCCGGAACCAGAGTCTGGACAAAGACCCAGTCTAGGCTAGGACTCTGGACTAGGATCTTGGCAAGGACAGGACATGTCTACAGAACAGGGCATGGAACTCCTGCACAGGACAAGGCACATGGACAGGACGAGAACACAAAGCCTTGACTTGGACAGAACAAGGTTCTTGGAGGTGGCTTGGACAGGACAAAATTCTTGGACGTGGCTTGGACAGGACAAGAGACTCCTGGACAGGACGAGGGAACCCCAGCACAGGACAAGGGAACCCCAGCACCGGGCTGGGTGGACAGGACGAGAACACGAAGCCTTGACTTGGTTGAGGGAGACAGGAACGCAGAGCCTTGGTCTTAGTAGACAGGAACACAGAGCCAGGACCCCTCCTTGGGAACAGGATGTAGGGCCGGGACTCATACACAGAACACAGAGAGACAGTTCCCAACACAAGGTAGCAGCAAATGGCCGGACCTACCTAGCGATGGCGTGGACACAGAGACAGTTCCCAACACAAGGTGGCGGCAAACGGCCGGACCTACCTAGTGAAGACGTGGACACAGAGACAGTTCCAAACAATGATAGACAGTGCCTTATCTAGACACAGCAAGGCTCTGGTCTTGCTCCGGCAGTAGAATTTGACAGTGATACAGGCGAGGACGCAGGCAAGGCTTCAGGAGGAAGGTGAAGGGAAAGGAAGGGAACAGTCCAGCCCAAAATGTGAATCAGGTGCCTCAATTAGAGCATCGAACAGAACAAGGGAAAACTGGAAAACCTGGAATAAGGAATATGGACCGGACTGTGAACCGGAATGCTGACTTTACGGACTGGACCATGACAATTGTGTATTTCATATTTGAGTAATATTGTAAATATGTTGTTGATAAAGCATTCTCTGTCTAAATAATTACGAGTTGTATGTAAAAATACATGAGTTCCATATGTTACCATGTGATACATGAATACCTCACCTAAAATAAACTCGGTTAGGCCCACATTCCTGGACTCCTGTGTCTTCCTTCGAATTGTCCATGACTCATGACTGTGTAGGTCTGATCTTAGACACCCTTTGTGGATCCGGGGGTGGCGAGGGAGCACCTCTGGTGAGGGGGCTTGTCTTGTCCGTTCCAGGGCAGCTCACTCACCTTTGCTCCCCACCAGACTCTCAGCTCTGACCTGCGGCTCCAAGTAGCCGTCTGCATGCGACAGTGGCCACGCTGGGGTACACCACCTTGACGGGTGTGCTGAAACACATGAGGGTAGCTGGCGAATCTCATTCCCCAGCACACAACGTGAGCTCTGGGGGACTGGGCAGATGAGATCTACAGTGAAAGCAACAACCGGGAAGGTGGTGCTGAAATGCTCCGTGGAGAGCGAGGGACATGGCAAGACACAGGAGGTGTCACAGTCATCCACTGCAACCAAGGAAGACCCCAGTTTTGTGGCACTTGTTCACACCACTGGACCCTGACTTCTGAGATGGCGAGAGTGGAACTGTCCCAGTGTGCCGGATTTTCCACTTTAAAAACTCTCCCGCACAGGTTTCCTGTCATGGTCAGACGTGACGGACAATCACCATACAGGAACAATGATGGACCATTCAGAAATCTGGTGGCAGAAGGGAAGAAGCTTCTCTTGAAACACTGAGCATGGGTCATCAGTTCCCTGTGCGAGAAGAGGGGAAACGTGCAAACTCCACACAGACAGCATTGAACGCAGAACTCTGCTTGGACTCACACAGCAGAGGAACAGGCGTACAGTCCACAATCTCCTTGAACCCGTGGTCTGGCCCTCCAGAGCACATATGGATGGTACAGTGCACACCATTCTGCACAGTATCAGAAAAAGCTTGTAGGGGTTTGGTAAGCACAACCAGGCCCCTCACCACCTGAGGCATACCCTCAACTTGTTACTAGCATTGGGGAGGAGGTACGGGAACCCAAAGACCCATGCTCAACCATAAGAGCTTAAAACCAGCATTTTAGTAACAGACTGTTTATCTCTACCATCAGATTTCTGAACGGTCCATGAACATTTTGCTTTCTTTTGACACTATCAATCTAGTCATAGTCATAGTCATAGTCATACTTCATTGATCCCGAGGGAAATTGGTTTTCGTTACAGTAGCACCATAAATAATTAAATAGTAATAAAACCATGAATAATTAAATAGTAATATGTAAATTATGCCAGGAAGTAAGTCCAGGACCAGCCTATTGGCTCAGGGTCTCTGACCCTCCAAGGGAGGAGTTGTAAAGTTTGATGGCCACAGGCAGGAATGACTTCCTATGACACTCTGTGTTGCATCTCGGTGGAATGAGTCTCTGGCTGAATGTACTCCTGTGTCCACCCAGTACATTATGTAGTGGATGGGAGACATTGTCCAAGATGGCATGCAACTTAGACAGCATCCTCTTTTCAGACACCACCGTGAGAGAGTCCAGTTCCATCCCCACAACATCACTGGCCTTACGAATGAGTTTGTTGATCCTGTTGGTGTCTGCTACCCTCAGCCTGCTGCCCCAGCACACAACAGCAAACATAATAGCGCTGGCCACCACAGACTTGTAGAACATCCTCAGCATCGTCCGGCAGATGTTAAAGGACCTCAGTCTCCTCAGGAAATAGAGACGGCTCTGACCCTTCTTGTAGACAGCCTCAGTGTTCTTTGACCAGTCCAGTTTATTGTCAATTCGTATCCCCAGGTATTTGTAATCCTTCATGTCCACACTGACCTCCTGGATGGAAACAGGGGTCACCGGTACCTTAGCTCTCCTCAGGTCTACCACCAGCTCCTCAGTCTTTTTCACATTAAGCTGCAGATAATTATGCTCACACCATGTGACAAAGTTTCCCACCGTAGCCCTGTACTCAGCCTCATCTCCCTTGCTGATGCATCTAACTATGACAGAGTCATCAGAAAACTTCTGAAGATGACAAGACTCTGTGCAATAGTTGAAGTCCGAGGTGTAAATGGTGAGAGAAAGGGAGACAAGACAGTCCCCTGTGGAGCCCCAGTGCTGCTGATCACTCTGTCAGACACACACTGTTGCAAGCACACATACTGTGGTCTGCCAGTCAGGTAGTCAAGAATCCATGATACCAGGGAAGCATCCACCTGCATCGCTGTCAGCTTCTCCCCCAACAGAGCAGGGCGGATGGTGTTGAATGCATTGGAGAAGTCAAAAAACATGACCCTCACAGTGCTTGCTGGCTTGTCCAGGTGGGCGGAGACTCGGTTCAGCAGGTAGACGATGGCATCCTCAACTCCTAGTTGGGGCTGGTAGGTGAACTGGAGGGGATCTAAGTGTGGCCTGACCATAGGCCGGAGCAGCTCTAGAACAAGTCTCTCCAGGGTCTTCATGATGTGGGAGGTCAATGCCACTGGTCTGTAGTCATTGAGGCCGCTGGGGCGCGGCGTCTTCAGCACAGGGACGAGGCAGGACGTCTTCCACAGCACAGGAACCCTCCGGAGCCTCAGGCTCAGGTTGAATACATGGCAAAGTACTTCACATAGCTGAGGGGCACAGGCTTTGAGCACCCTGGTACTGACACCATCCGGTCCTACAGCCTTGCTTGGGTTGAGATGTTTCAGCTGTCTTCTCACCTGTTCAGCCATGAAGCCCACCGTGGTGGTTTCGTGTGGGGGAGGGGTATAGTCATGAGAGCAGGGTGGGGAACTGTGAGGAGGGGTAGGAAGGGAGAGTGGAATATGTGTTGGTTGGGGCCGACAACAGATGACTCATGTGGGGGATGGGCAGGGGCCACAATGTCAAATCTGTTAAAGAACAGGTTAAGTTCGTTGGCCCTGTCCACACTGCCTTCAGCTCCTCTGTTGCTAGTTTGCCGAAACCCAGTGATGGTCCTCATCCCCCTCCAGACCTCTCTCATGTTGTTCTGCTGGAATTTCCACTCAAGCTTCCTCCTGTACCTGTCTTCAGCCTCCCTGATCCTGGCTTTCAGGTCCCTCTGTATTGCCCTCAGCTCCTCCCTATTTCTATCTCTAAATGCCCTCTTTTTAGCATTCAGGATGTCCTTAATGTCCTTTGTCACCCATGGCTTGTTATTTGAATAACAAAGTACAGTTCTTGTCGGAACATTACAGTCCACACAGAAGTTGATGTAAGCAGTGATGCACTCTGTGAGCCATCAATATCCTCTCCATGTGGCTCACAGAGTGCCTGCCAGTCTGTCACCTCAAAACAACCCTGGAGCGCCTCATAAGCCTCCTCTGACCATTTCCTCACTGTCCTCGAGGTTGCAGGTTTACTCTTCACCAGAGGCATGTAGCAGGTTTAATTAATTGGTTTATGTATTGGTTTATTTATTTATATACACTTTTGGGTGGTGGGGTGGAGATACATCTCTACCAAATGAGGTGCAGGGTGCTCCTTCCCTTCGCTAGATCACTCTGGGCAAGGTGTAGCACCTGCTTAGCCCCCGATCAGGGTCACGTGAAGCCGTGGGACCAGGTGGTGGATGGTTAGTTCATATCACAATCCTAGTTATGTGACCACTGACGCCAGGCAGACAATCTCTGAAGAGTATTGATAATGGCTGGGGTCACCCATCTTGTGAAGACACTGCCCAGAAGAAGGCATTGGCAAACCACTTCTGTAGAAAAATTTGCCACGAGCAGTCATGGTCATGGGAAGACCATTATCGCCCATGTCATACGGCATGGCACACAATGATGATGATTCATCAATTTATCTATCTATTTATTCTTATTGTAACTTATAGAATTCATTTTATATATTATACCAAATTACTATATATATTGCCACAAAACAACAAATTTCGCAGCATACCGTATGTCATTGACAATAAATCTGATTCTGACTCACTTCCAAGAGAACCACAGCCTTGTCGTAGGGTTTGGAGAGCGGTGTGCCTCGATGACCCAGAGAGCTATGTTGGCTGGAGTCAGGGCTTTATGCTTTGGATCTTAGTACGGTCACCCATGCCCATCAGGTCAAAGGGTAGAGACCAGACTCAGAGTGATCCATCAGTCCTCCAGGAGTGGAGGTTCAGCTCAGGGCTAACAACCCTGACTGGCCAAATAGAACTGTTACGGAAACAGCAATGAAGAATCCTTCTACATCTGAGCGAGATGCTATTCCTGAGTCTCCAGCTGGAATCTGCGTGACTGACAGTAGTGGAAACTGAGAGGAAGCTACTGACACGATGAAGGAAGCCCTGAACACCACCAGAGATGGAGTAGGTGATCCCGACTCAGGATTGAACCTGGGTTCCTGGAGGTAGGAGGCATCAGTACTACCTCTCTGCCAACGTCGGGAGTAAATGGAACAAAAATTTCACATTAAGTCTGACGATTGGGGAAAGTGATCCAAAGATCGCTCAAAGGAGGAGAAGGAGGTGGGTATGTTGTGAGAAGGAATTCCAGGTTTTGGGAATCCACCCGGACCCAGGAAACGGAGGCCACAATCTCCAGTGGTGAAATAAAGAGGGGGGAGATTAGTGTACTGTGGAAATCTGAAACCAATTAAGCAGTTTGTGCATAATGGTGTTCCTTAAATGACATGGCGAGAGAAAAATTTGCATACCAATAGCACCTTTCACAAGTTCTAGCAGTTACAACTGTCAAAATGTTCTTTAAGTGTGGTCACTGTTCTTACAGATTTATGTTCAAAGTACGAAGTAAACTTATTATCAAAGTACATATATGTCTCCAGATAAACCCTGGAATAATTTTTCTTGTGGCCATACTCTGCAAATCAATACAATAGAGCAGGATCAACTAACGATCAAACGTAGTGCAGAAGACAACAAACAGTGCAAATATAAATACAAATAAAGAGCAATAAATAACAAGAATAGGAGATAATGAGATAACAAGTCCTTAAAGTGAGATCGTTGGTTGTGGGAACATCTCAATGATGGGGCGTGAGTGTAGATATCCCATTTTATTCAAGAGCATGATGGTTGAGGGGTAGTAACTGTTCCTGAACCTGGTGGTGTGAGTCCGGAGGTTCTTGTACCTTCTACCTGATAATAGACAATAGACAATAGGTGCAGGAGTAGGCCATTCGGCCCCTCGAGCCAGCACTGCCATTCACTGTGATCATGGCTGATCATCCACAATCAGTGTCCAGTTCCTGCCTTATCCCCATAACCTTTGATTCCACTATCTTTAAGAGCTCCATCCATCTCTTTTTTGAAAGCATCCAGAGACTTGGCCTCCACAGCCTTCTGGGGCAGAGCATTCCATATATCCACCACTCTCTGGGTGAAAAAGTTTTTCCTCAACTCCGTTCTAAATGACCTACCCCTAATTCTTAAACTGTGGCCTCTGGTTCTGGACTCACCCATCAGGGGGAACATGCTTCCTGCCTGCAGCGTGTCCAATCCCTTAATATGTTTCAATAAGATCCCCTCTCAGCCTCTAAATTCCAGAGTATGCAAGTCCAGTCGTTCCAATCTTTCAACATATGACAGTCCCGCCATCCCGAGAAATAACCTTGTGAACCTACGCTGCACTCCCTCAATAGCAAGAATGTCCTCAATGTCCTTCCTCAAATTTGGAGACCAAAACTGCACACAATACTCCAGGTGTGGTCTCACCAAGGCCTTGTACAGCTGCAGAAGGACCTCTTTGCTCTTATACTCAACTCCCCTTGTTATGAAGGCCAGCATGCCATTAGCTTTCTTCACTGCCTGCTGGCCTTGCATGCTTGCTTTCAGTGACTGATGTACAAGAACACCTAGATCTCGTTGTACTTCCCCTTTTCCTAACTTGACTCCATTTAGATAATAATCTGCCTTCCTGTTCTTACCACCAAAGTGGATAACCTCATATTTATCCACATTAAACTGCATCTGCCCACTCATTCAGCCTGTCCAAGTCACCCTGCATTCTCATAACATCCTCCTCCCATTTCACACTGCCACCCAGCTTTTTGTCATCAGCAAATTTGCTAATGTTACTTTTAATTCCCTCATCTAAATCATTAATATCTATTGTAAACAGCTGCGGTCCCAGCACTGAACCCTGCGGTACCCCCCTGGTCACCGCCTGCCATTCTGAAAGGGACCCGTTAATCACTGCTCTTTGTTTTCTGTCAGCCAACCAATTTTCAGTCCATGTCAGTATTCTGCCCCCAATACCATGTGTCCTAATTTTGCCCACTAATCTCCTATGTGGGACTTTATCAAAAGCTTTCTGAAAGTCCAGGTACACTGCATCCACTGGCTCTCCCTTGTCCATTTTCATAGTTATACCCTCAAAAAATTCCAGAAGAATAGTCAAGCATGATTTCCCCTTCGTAAATCCAGGTTGACGGCAGCAGGGAGAAGAGAGCACGGCCTGGGTGGTGGGGATCTCTGATGATGGATGCTGCTTTTTTACAAGAGCGTTTCATGTCGATGAGCTCAATGGTTGGGAGGGCTCTAGTGGTAGAAAGAGAGTCATAGACCACTACAGCCCTTCAGCCCATCTAGTCGGGTTAGTCCCAAAGCCTTTCCCCATGAGTGGGTATAGCAGCAAAGCAACGGAGATCTGTGATCAGAGCTTTCCTTCTCCTAGATGAGCTACCAAAAGTGGCAGACAAGCCCCATCTACCTGAAGCGACGGGTTTTATGCTGCCAGTAAAATGCCTTTTTACCCTTCCTCTGTCAGTAGAAACAGTTCTGTTGGGCTTGGTGGCTAAGTCTCACGTGAAGGCCAGGAACTGGACTTGGTTGTCAGAGGTGCATGCCATTGGCAACACTTAATTCGGTAGTGGGAGCTTGTCCCCATTACCACCACCACCACACTATTACAAAGTCAAAGAATGGTAGTGTGCTGTAATCCCGAGCAACACTGGACGAACTCAGCAGGTCAGGCAACATCTATGGAGGAGAGTAAACAGTCATGGTTTCAGGTCAAGACCCTTCATCAGGACTGGGAATGAACCAGGATCAGGTTTATAATCACCGGCATGTGAGGTGAAGTTTGTTAACTTTGGTTTAGAAGCCGGAATAAGGAGGACTGAGGGAAAGAGTTCAAGCTGGCAGGTGATAGGTGAGACCAGCTGAGGAGGGAAGTTGAGTGGGGAGGAAGGGGATGAAGGAAGAAGGAGGAAGGAATAAGTGGAGGAGATCAAGGGCTGAAGAAGAAGGAATGGATAGGAGAGGAGAGTGGGCCATGGGAGAAAGAGTAGGAGGAGGGAAAGCAGTGGGAGGTGGAGAGAAGGCGAAGAGAAGAGAGGGGAACGGAAAAAGAAAGAAGGGGGAGTGGAAGAAATTATTGGACATTAGAGAATGCAGTTTTGATTCACTGTTAAAGAAATGACGTACATTTCTGCAGCATCATTCACATCCCTTTCAGAATATTCTGGAACACGCCATGGGTCACAGTATATATATTTACAGAGTAGCGATTGCAGCAATCTGTGCAGACTGGAAGTAATATCTCTCCCTCACTAACAATCAACACGAGCTCGTCTCAGGGGTCTGTGCCTTGCCTGCTGCTCTACTCTCTCTACACTCATCACTGCATGGCTAGGCACAGTCCAAATGCCATCTGTAAACTTGCTGATGATACGACCATTGTTGGTAGAATCTCAGGTGGAGATGAGAGGGTGTATAGCAAAGAGATATGCCAAGTGCCAGAGTGCCGTCACAGCAACCTTGCACTCAATGTCAGTGAGACCAAAGAGCTGATTGTGGACTTTTGAAGGGTAGGATGAGGGATCATGTACCAATCCACACAGAGGGATCAGAAGTAGAGAGAGCAAGCAACTTCAGGTTCCTAAGTGCCAACATCTCTGAGCGTCTGACCTGCTCCCAACATATTGGTGCAACTGGAAAGAAGAAAAGAGAGCAGCTGTATTTCACCAGGAGTTTGAGGAGATTTGGTATGATGCATAAAATGCTCGGAAACTTCTACAGATGCACTGAGGAGAGCACTTTGACTCGATGCATCACCATCTGGTCTGGGGAGGGGGGCAGGTGCACAGGATTTAAAGAAGCAAAATAAACTTACAAGATTCATCAAAGGTACGAGCCACTGTAGTATCAATGACATCTTCATGGAGCTATGTCTCAGTAAGCCAACGTCCATCACTAAAGACATCCTTCACCTAGGACCTACACTCTTCTCATTACGACTATCAGGGAGGAGGTACAGGAGCCTGAAGGCACACAGTCAATGATTCAGGAACAGCTTCTTCCCCTCTGCCATCCGATTTCTGAATGGACATTGAACACATGAACACAACATCACTTTTTCAATATGTCTGTTTTTGCACAACTTTTCTTAACTCAGTTATTTAATATATGTACATATATACACAAACACATTGCAAGTTATTCATTAATTTATTTCCCATATTTATTATGTATTCCATTGTACTGCTGCTGCTAAGTTAACAAATTTCACAACATATGCTGATAGTATTAAATTGGATACTGATTCTGCTGGAGAGTCAACGGTCAGTCCAATGTCGCAGGTGATGTTGATCAGATCTTAGGTTGTTTGTGATGTTTTGCAGAGATAACATTAGCTGCCAGGATTGTGGAGTATTGTTAGAACATTTCAAACTCTGTTCATAGGATTTCACCTGGGAAAGAGTGGACTTCCTATCTGACAGTGAGACACTCACTCAACTGTCCCTCAGACAGTGCGACACTCCGTCAGTACTGTCCCTCTGACAGTGTGAGACTCCCTCAGTTCTGTCCCTCTGACAGTGTGAGACTCCCTCAGGACTGTCCCTCTGACAGTGAGACACTCCCTCAGTACTGTTCCTCTGACAGTGGGACACTCCATCAGTACTGTCTCTCTGGCAGTGAGATGCTCCCTCAGTACAGTCCCTCTGACAGTGTGACACTCCCTCAGTACCGTCCCTCCGACAGTGTGACGGCCCCTCAGTACTGTCCCTCCGACTGTGAGACACTCCCTCAGTACTGTCCAACTGACGGTGTGACACTCCCTCATCGCTGTCCCTCTGACAGTGTGAGACTCCCTCAGTGCTGTCCCTCTGACGGTGTAATACTCCCTCAGTACTGTCCCTCTGACAGTGTGAGACTCCCTCAGTGCTGTCCCTCTGACGGTGTAATACTCCCTCAGTACTGTCCCTCTGACAGTGTGACACTCCCTCAGTACTGTCCCTCCGAGAGTGAGATACTCCCTCAGTACTGTCCCTCCGACTGTGAAACACTCCGTCAGTTCTGTCCCTCTGACAGTGTGTCACTCCCTCAGTACTGTCCCTCTGGCTGTGAGACACTCCCTCAGTACCGTCCCTGTGACAGTGTAACACTCTGTCAGTCCTGTTCCTCTGACAGTATGACACTCTGTCAGTACCATCCCTCTGACAGTGAGACAATCCATCAGTACTGTCCCTCTGACAGTGAGTCACTCCATCAGTACTGTCCCTCTGACTGTGTGACTCTCCCTCAGTACCGTCCTTGTGACAGTGAGACACTCCCTCAGTACAGTCCCTCTGACAGTGTGAGACTCCCTCAGTGCTGTCCCTCTGACGGTGTAATACTCCCTCAGTACTGTCCCTCTGACAGTGTGACACTCCCTCAGTACTGTCCCTCCGAGAGTGAGATACTCCCTCAGTACTGTCCCTCCGACTGTGAAACACTCCGTCAGTTCTGTCCCTCTGACAGTGTGTCACTCCCTCAGTACTGTCCCTCTGGCTGTGAGACACTCCCTCAGTACCGTCCCTGTGACAGTGTAACACTCTGTCAGTCCTGTTCCTCTGACAGTATGACACTCTGTCAGTACCATCCCTCTGACAGTGAGACAATCCATCAGTACTGTCCCTCTGACAGTGAGTCACTCCATCAGTACTGTCCCTCTGACTGTGTGACTCTCCCTCAGTACCGTCCTTGTGACAGTGAGACACTCCCTCAGTACAGTCCCTCTGACAATGAGACACTCCCTCAGTACTGTCCCTCCAACAGTGAGACGCTCCCGCAGTACTCTCCCTCTGAGAGTGTGGCAGTCTCTCAGTACTGTCTCTCTGATAGTGAGACACTTCCCGAGTACTGTCTCTCTGAAAGTGTGTCAGTCCCTCTGTACTGTCCATATGACTGTCAGACACTCCCTCAGTACTGCCCTCTGACAGTCACGCCCTCCGTCAGTACTGTCCCTCTAACAGTTTGACATTCCCTTAGTGCCATCCCTACGACGGTGTGACACTCCGTCAGCACTCTCCTTCTGACAGTGTGACTCTCCCTCAGTACCGTCCCTCTGAAAGTGAGACACTGCCTCAGTACCGTCCCTGTGACAGTGTAACACTCTGTCAGTCCTGTTCCTCTGACAGTATGACACTCTGTCAGTACCATCCCTCTGACAGTGAGACACTCCATCAGTACTGTCCCTCTGACAGTGTGACAGTCCCTCAGTATTATCCCTCTGACAGCGAGACATTCCCTCAGTGCTGTCCCTCTGAGAGTGAGACACTCTCTCAGTACTGTCCCTCTGACAGTGAGACTCTCCCTCAGTACTGTCCCTCTGACATTCTGACACTCCCTCAGGCCTGTCTCTCTGACAGTGTGACAGTCCCTCATTACCGTCCCTCTGACAGTGTGACTCTCCATCAGTACCGTTTCTCCGACATTGTGACACTCACTAGGTACTGTCCCTCTGACAGTGAGACACTCCCTCACTACTGTCCTTCTGGCAGTGTGACACTCCCTCAGTACTGTCCCTCTGACAGTGAGACACTCCCTCCGTGCGGTCCCTCTGACAGTGTGACACTCTCTCATTTTTGTCTCCCTGAGAATGAGACAATCCCGCAGTACTATACCTCTGACAATGTGAGACTCCCTCAGTACTGTCCCTCAGAGAGTGTGACTCTCGCTCAGTACTGTCCCTCGAGAGTGAGACACCACTCAGTTCTGTCCCTCTGGCAGTGAGACACCCCTCAGTTCTGTCCCTCTGACAGTGTGACACTCCGACAGTGAGACACTTCCTCAGTACTGTCTCTCTGGCAGTGAGGCACCCGTCAGTACTGTCCCTCTGACACTGTGACACTCCATCAGTACCATCCTTCTGACAGTGTGACACTCTCTCAGTACTGTCCCTCTGACAGTGTGAGACTCCCTCAGTGCTGTCCCTCTGACGGTGTAATACTCCCTCAGTACTGTCCCTCTGACGGTGTGACACTCCCTAAGTATTGTTCCTCTGAAAGAGAGCTACTCCCTCAGTACTGTCCCTCTGACTGTGAGACACTCCCTCAGTACTGTCCCACTGACTGTGAGACACACCCTCAGTACGGTCCCTCTGACAGTGTGACACTCCTTCACTGCTGTCCCTCTGACTGTGAGACACTCCCTCAGTACCATCCCTGTGACAGTGTAACACTCTGTCAGTCCTGTTCCTCTGACAGTATGAAACTCTGTCAGTACCATCCCTCTGACAGTGAGACACTTCATCAGTACTGTCCCTCTGACAGTGAGTCACTCCATCAGTACTGTCCCTCTGACAGTGTGACAGCCCCTCAGTATTATCCCTCTTACAGCGAGACATTCCCTCAGTCCTGTCCCTCTGACAGTGAGACACTCCCTCAGTACTGTCCCAACAACAGTGTGACACTCCCTCAGTACTGTCCTTCTGGCAGTGTGACACTCCCTCAGTACCGTCCCTCTGAAAGTGAGACACTCCCTCAGTACTGTCCCTCAGACAATGTGACGCACCCTCAGTACTGTCCCTCCGACAGTTAGACACTCCATCAGTACTGTCCCTACGTGAGTGAGACACTCCCTTACTACTGTCCCTCCGACTGTGAGACATTCGGTCAGTACTGTCCCTCTGACAGTGAGACACTCCCTCCATACGGTCCCCCTGACAGTGAGACACTCCATCAGTACTGTCCCTCTGACAGTGAGACACTTCCTCAGTACTGTCCCTCTGACAGTGAGACACTCCCTCAGTACTGTCCCTCTGACAGTGAGACACTCCCTCAGTACTGTCCCTCTGAAGTGTAACAGTCCCTCAGGAATGTCTCTCTGACAGTGTGACATCCTTCAGTACTGTCCCTCTGACAGTGAGGCACTCCCTCCGTGCGGTCCCTCTGGCAGTACGATACTCCCTCAGTTCTGTCCCTCAGAGAGTGTAACTCTCACTCAGTACTGTCCATCTGACAGAGTGACACGCCCTCAGTACTGTCCTTCTGACAGTGTTACACTCCATCAGTACTGTCCCTCTGACAGTGAGACACTCCCCCTGTACTGTCGCTCTGACAGTGAGTCACTCCATCAGTACTGTCCCTCTGACAGTGTGACAGTCCCTCAGTATTATCCCTCTGACAGCGAGACATTCCCTCAGTGCTGTCCCTCCGAGAGTGGGACACTGTCTCAGTACTGTCCCTCTGACGGTGTGACACTCCCTAAGTATTGTTCCTCTGAAAGAGAGACACTCTCTCAGTACTGTCCCTCCGACAGTGTGACGGCCCCTCAGTACTGTCCCTCCGACTGTGTGACTCTCCCTCAGCACTGTCCATCCGACAGTGAGACACTTCCTCAGTACTGTCCCTCCGACAGATTGGCACTCCCTCAGTCCTGTCACTCTGACAGTGAGAAACTCCCTCTGTACTGTCCCACTGACAGTGTGATGCTCCCTTGGTACGGTCCCACTGACGGCGAGGCACCCCCTCGATACAGTCCCTCTGACAGGGACACTCCCTCAGTACCGCACCTCTGACAGTGAGACACTCCGTCAGTACTGTCCCACTGACAGTGAGACACTCCCTCAGTACTGTCCATCAGACAATGAGACACTCCCCCAGTATTCTCCCTCCAACAGTGGCACGGTCCGTCAGTACTGTCCATCCGAGGCTGAGACAATGCCTCAGTACTGTCCCTCCGAAAATTAACCATTCCCTCAGTACAGTCCCTCTGACAGTGAGGCACTCCCTCAGTCATGTCCCTCTGACAGTGAGACACTCCCTCACTACTGTCCCTCCAACAGTGAGACACACCCTCAGTACTGTCCCTCTGACAGTCTGCACTCACTCAGTACTGTCCCTCTGACAGGAAGACACGCTCTCAGTAATGACCCTCTGACAGTGAGACTGTCCACCAGTACTCTCCCTCTGACAGTGTGACACTCCTTCAGTACTGTCCCTCTGACAGTTTGACCCTCCCTCTGGAATGTCCCTCTGACAGACAGGCATTCCCTCAGTAATGTCCCTCTGACTGTGAGACTCTCCGCCTGTACTCTCCCTCTGACAGTGTAATATTCCCTCAGTGCTGTCTCCCTGACAGTGAGATACTCCCTCACTACTGTCCCTCTGACAGGGTGACACTCCCTCAGTACTGTCCCTCTGACGGTGTGACACTCCCACAGTACCGTCCCTCTGACAGTGTGACACTACTTCAGTACAGTCCCTCTGACGGTGTGACACTCCCTTAATACAGTCACTCTGATGGTGTGACACTCCCTCAGTACCGACCCTTTGACGGTGTTACACTCCCTCAGCAATGTCCCTCTGACAGTGTGGTACTCCCTCAGTACTGACCCTCTGACAGTTTGACACTCCCTCAGTCCGGTCCCTCTGACAGTGAGACATTCTCTCAGTACAGTCCCTCTGACAGTGAGACGTTCCCTCAGTACTGACCCTCTGACAGTGTGTCACTCCCTCGCTCCAGTCCCTCTGACTGTGAGACACTCGTTCAGTACTGTCCCTCTGACAGTGACTGTCCCTCAGTAAGGTCCCTCTGACAGTGAGACACTCCCTCAGTACACTCCCCTCAGATTATGGGGAGCAAGGACATGGCAGACCAATTGAATAATTACTTTGGTTCTGTCTTCACTAAGGAGGACATAAATAATCTTCCAGAAATAGTAAGGGACAGAGGGTCCAGTGAGATAGAGGAACTGAGGGAAATACATGTTAGTAGGGAAGTGGTGTTAGGTAAATTGAAGGGATTGAAGGCAGATAAATCCCCAGGGCCAGATGGTCTGCATCCCAGAGTGCTTAAGGAAGTAGCCCAAGAAATAGTGGATGCATTAGTGATAATTTTTCAAAACTCGTTAGATTCTGGACTAGTTCCTGAGGATTGGAGGGTGGCTAATGTAACCCCACTTTTTAAAAAAGGAGGGAGAGAGAAACCGGGGAAGTATAGACCGGTTAGCCTAACGTCGGTGGTGGGGAAACTGCTGGAGTCAGTTATCAAAGATGTGATAACAGCACATTTGGAAAGCAGTGAAATCATCGGACAAAGTCAGCATGGATTTGTGAAAGGAAAATCATGTCTGACGAATCTCATAGAATTTTTTGAGGATGTAACTAGTAGAGTGGATAGGGGAGAGCCAGTGGATGTGGTATATTTGGATTTTCAAAAGGCTTTTGACAAGGTCCCACACAGGAGATTGGTGTGCAAACTTAAAGCACACGGTATTGGGGGTAAGGTATTGATGTGGATAGAGAATTGGTTAGCAGACAGGAAGCAAAGAGTGGGAATAAACGGGACCTTTTCAGAATGGCAGGCGGTGACTAGTGGGGTACCGCAAGGCTCAGTGCTGGGACCCCAGTTGTTTACAATATATATTAATGACTTGGATGAGGGGATTAAATGCAGCATCTCCAAGTTTGCGGATGACACGAAGCTGGGTGGCAGTGTTAGCTGTGAGGAGGATGCTAAGAGTATGCAGAGTGACTTGGATAGGTTGGGTGAGTGGGCAAATTCATGGCAGATGCAATTTAATGTGGATAAATGTGAAGTTATCCACTTTGGTGGCAAAAATAGGAAAACAGATTATTATCTGAATGGTGGCCGATTAGGAAAAGGGGAGGTGCAACGAGACCTGGGTGTCATTATACACCAGTCATTGAAAGTGGGCATGCAGGTACAGCAGGCGGTGAAAAAGGCGAATGGTATGCTGGCATTTATAGCCAGAGGATTCGAGTACAGGAGCAGAGAGGTACTACTGCAGTTGTACAAGGCCTTGGTGAGACCACACCTGGAGTATTGTGTGCAGTTTTGGTCCCCTAATCTGAGGAAAGACATCCTTGCCATAGAGGGAGTACAAAGAAGGTTCACCAGATTGATTCCTGGGATGGCAGGACTTTCATACGAAGGAAGACTGGATGAACTGGGCCTGTACTCGTTGGAATTTAGAAGATTGAGGGGGGATCTGATTGAAATGTATAAAATCCTAAAGGGATTGGACAGGCTAGATGCAGGAAGATTGTTCCCGATGTTGGGCAAGTCCAGAACGAGGGGTCACAGTATGAGGATAAAGGGGAAGCCTTTTAGGACCGAGATTAGGAAAAACTTCTTCACACAGAGAGTGGTGAATCTGTGGAATTCTCTGCCACAGGAAGCAGTTGAGGCCAGTTCATTGGCTATATTTAAGAGGGAGTTAGATCCTTGTGGCTACGGGGGTCAGGGGGTATGGAGGAAAGGCTGGGGCGGGGTTCTGAGTTGGATAATCAGCCATGATCATAATAAATGGCGGTGCAGGCTCGAAGGGCTGAATGGCCTAGTCCTGCACCTATTTTCTATGTTTCTATGTTTCTATTTTCCCTCAGTCCTGTCCCTCTGATAGTGTGCACTCAATCAGTACTGTCCCTCTGACAGTGAGACACTCCCCCAGCACTGTCCCCCCTGATGGTGTGACACTCGCTCAGAACTGTCCGTCTGACGGTGTGACACTCCCTCAGTACCGTCCCTCTGACAGTGTGACACTCGCTCTGTACTGTCCCTCTGATGGTGTGACACTCCTTCAGTACTGTCCCTCTGACGGTGTGACATTCCCTCAGTTCTGTCCCTTAGACAGTGAGGCACTCGCTCACAACTGTCCCTCCGACAGTAAGATACTCCCTCAGCACAGTCCCTCTGACAGTGAGACACTCACTCAGCACAGTCCCTCTGACAGTGTGACTCTCCCTCTGTAATGTCCCTCTGACATTGAGACACTACCTCAGTATGGTCCCTCTGAATGTGAGACACACCCTCAGTATGGTCCTTCTGACATTGTGACTCTCCCTCTGTACTGTCCCTCTGACAATGTGACACTCCCTCAGTACTACCCCTCTGACAGTGTGACACTCCCTAAGTACCTTCCCGCTGATGGTGTGACACTCCCTCAGTACAGTCCCTCTGACATTGAGGACACTCCCTCAGTACAGTCCGTCTGACAATGAGAAACTCGCTCAGTGCTGTGCCTCCGGTAGTAAGATTTTCCCTCAGTCCTGTCCCTCTGACAGTGTGCACTCCCTCAGTACTGTCTCTCTGACAGGTTGGCACTCCCTCAGTACTACCCCTCTGACAGTATGACACTCCCTAAGTACCTTCCCGCTGATGGTGTGACACTCACTCAGCACAGTCCCTCTGACAATCTGGTACTCCCTCATACTATGCCTCTGACAGTGTGACAATCCCTCAGGACTGTACCTCTGACAGTGAGACTCTCCCTCTGTACTACCCCTCCGACAGTGTGACTCTCCCTCAGTACGGTCCCTCTGACTGTGAGACACTCCCTCAGTACTGGCCTTCCGACAGTGTGACATTCCCTCCACACTGTCTCACCGACAGTGAGACTCTCCCTCAGTACTGTCTCTCTGACAGGTTGACACTCCCTCAGTACTAGCCCTCTGACAGTGTGACACTCCCTAAGTACCTTCCCGCTGACGGTGTGACACTCCCTCAGTACAGTCCCTCTGACAATGAGAAACTCGCTCAGTGCTGTGCCTCCGGCAGTAAGATTTTCCCTCAGTCCTGTCCCTCTGACAGTGTGCACTCACTCAGTACTGGCATTCTGACAGTGGGATACTCCCCCAGCACTGTCTCCCCGACGGTGTGACACTCGCTCAGTACAGTCTCTCTAACAGTGAGACACTCCCTCAGTACTGTCCCTCTGACAGTGTGACAATCCCTCCACACTGTCTCACCGACAGTGAGACTCTCCCTCAGTACTGTCCCTCTGACAGTGAGACACTGCTTCAGTACTGTCCCTCTGACAGTGAGACAATCCCTCAGTACCATCCCTGTGACAGTGTAACACTCTGTCAATCCTATCCCTCTGACAGTGCGACAGTCTGTCAGTACCATCCCTCAGACAGTAAGAAACTCGCTCTGTACTGTACCTCTGATGGTGTTACACTCCCTCAGTACTGTCCCTCTGACAGAGTGACAGTCCCTCAGTATTGTCCCTCTGACAGTGAGACATTCCTTCAGTACTGTACCTCTGATGGTGTTACACTCCCTCAGTACTGTCCCTCTGACGGTGTGACTCTCCCGCAGTATGGTACCTCTCACTGTGAGACACACTCTCCATACTTTTTCACCGACAGTGAGACTCTCCCTCAGTACTGTCCCTCTGACAGTCAGGCGCTACCTGAGTACTGTCCCTCCGACAGTCTGACGCATCCTCAGTACGGTCCATCCGACACTGAGACACTCCCTCAGTACTGTCCCTCCAACAGTGAGACGCTCCCGCAGTACTTTCCCTATGTCAGTGTGACGTTCACTCAGTACGGTCCATCCGACAGTGTGGCACTCGCTCAGTAACGTCACTCTGACAGTGAGAGGCTCCCTCAGTACAGGCCATCCGACAGTGTGAAACTCGCTCGGTACCCACCCTCTGACAGGGTGACATTCCCTCAGGACCGTCCCTCTGACAGTGTGACAGTCTCTGTGTACTGTTCCTCTAACAGTGAGACACACCCTCGGTACTGGCCCTCCGACAGTGTGACACTCCCTCAGGACTGTCTCTCTGACAGTGTGACCCTCAATACTGTCCCTCAGACAGTGAGACGCTCCCGCAGTACCGTTCCTCTGACAGTGTGACACTCCCTCAGTACCATCCCTCTGACAGTGTGACACTCCCTAGGCACTCTCCTTCTGCCAGTGAGATGCTCCCTCAGCACTGTCCCTCTAACAGTGAGACACTCCCTCAGTAACGTCCCTCTGACTGTGTGACAACCCATCAGTACTGTGTCTCCGACAGTGTGGCTCTCCCTCAGTACTGTCCCTTTGACAGTGTAACAGTCCCTCAGTAATGTCTCTCTGACAATGTGACGCTCCCTCAGTACGGTCCTTCTGAGAGTGAGACACTCCCTCAATACTGTCCCTCCGACTGTGAGACACTCCTTCAGTACTGTCCCTCTGACAGTGAGACACTCCCTCAGTACTGTCCCTCCGACAGTGAGACACTCCCTCAGTACTGTCCATCTGACAGAGTGACACTCTCTCAGTACTGTTCCTCTGAAAGAGTGACACTCTCTCAGTACTGTCCATCTGACAGTGTAATTCTCCCTCAGACTGTCCCTCTGCCAGTGAGTCACTCCATCAGTACTGTCCCTCTGACTGTGAGACACTCCCTCAGTACCGTCCCTGTGACAGTGTAACACTCTGTCAGTCCTGTCCCTCTGACAGTGAGACACTTCCTCTGTACTGTACCTCTGACAGTGTTACACTCCCTCAGTGCTGTCCCTCTGACAGTGAGACACTCACCCAGTACTGTCCCTCTGACAGTGAAACACTCCCTCAGTACTGTCCCTCTGACAGTGAGACACTCACCCAGTACTGTCCCTCTGACAGTGAAACACTCCCTCAGTACTGTCCCTCTGACAGTGAAACACTCCCTCAGTACTGTCCCTTTGACAGTGTAACAGTCGCTCAGTAATGTCTCTCTGACAGAGTGACTCTCCCTCAGTACTGTCCCTCTGACTGTCAGACACTCCCTCTGTACGGTCCCTCCGACAGTGTGACACACCCTCAGTAATGTCCTTCTGGCAGTGTGACACTCCATCAGTACCGTGCCTCTGAAAGTGAGACACTCCCTCAGTACTGTCCCTCAGAAAATGTGACGCACCCTCAGTACTGACCCTCCGACAGTGTGACACTCTCTCAGTACTGTTCCTGCGACAGTTAGACACTCCATCAGTACTGTCCCTACGTGAGTGAGACACTCCCTTACAACTGTCCCTCCGACTGTGAGACACTCGGTCAGTACTGTCCCTCTGACAGTGTGTCACTCACTCAGTACTGTCCCTCTGACAGTGAGACACTCCCTCAGTACTGTCCCTCTCACCGTCTGAAAGTCTCTCAGTACAGTCCCTCTGACTTTGTGACTCTCCCTCAGTACGGACCATCTGACAGCGTGGCACTTCTTCAGCACTGTCCCTCTGACACTGAGACACTCTCTCGGTACTGGCCCTCCAACAGTGTGAAACTCACTCGGTATTCTCCATCTGACAGTGTTACACTCCATCAGTACTGTACCTCTGACAGTGAGACACTCCCCCAGTACTGTCCCTCTGACAGGGAGTCACTCCATCAGTACTGTCCCTCCGACTGTGAGACACACCCTCAGTATGGTCCCTCTGACAGTGTGACACTCCTTCACTGCTGCCCCTCTGACTGTGAGACACTCCCTCAGTACCATCCCTGTGACAGTGTAACACTCTGTCAGTCCTGTTCCTCTGACAGTATGACACTCTGTCAGTACCATCCCTCTGACAGTGAGACACTACCCCAGTACTGTCCCTCTGACAGTGAGTCACTCCATCAGTATTGTCCCTCTGACTGTGTGACTCTCCCTCTGACTGTGAGACACTTCCTCTGCACTGTACCTCTGACGGTCTTACACTGCTTCAGTACTGTCCCTCTGACAGTGTGACAGTCCCTCAATATTATCCCTCTGACAGTGAGACATTCCCTCAGTGCTGTCCCTCCAAGAGTGAGACACTCCCTCAGTACTGTCCCTCTGACAGTGAGACTCTCCCTCAGTACTGTCCCTCTGAGAGTGAGACTCTCCCTCAGTACTGTCCCTCTGACAGTCTGACACTCCCTCAGGACTGTCTCTCTGACAGTGTGACAGTCCCTCAGTACTGTCCCTTTGACAGTGAGACACGCCTGAGTTCTGTCCCCCTGACCGTGAGACACTCCCTCAGTAATGTCCCTCGACAGTGAGGCACTCCCTCAGTACTGTTCCACTGACTGTGAGATACTCCCTCAGTAATGTCCCTTTGACAGTTAGACACTCCCTCAGTACTGTCCCTCCGAGAGTGAGACACTCCCTCAGTACTGTCCCTCCGACTGTGAAACACTCCGTTAGTTCTGTCCCTCTGACAGTGAGTCACTCCCTCAGTACTGTCCCTCCGAGAGTGAGACACTCCTTCACTGCTGTCCCTCTGACTGTGAGACACTCCCTCAGTACCGTCCCTGTGACAGTGTAACACTCTGTCAGTCCTGTTCCTCTGACAGTATGAAACTCTGTCAGTACCATCCCTCTGACAGTGAGACAATCCATCAGTACTGTCCCTCTGACAGTGAGTCACTCCATCAGTACTGTCCCTCTGACTGTGTGACTCTCCCTCAGTACCGTCCCTGTGACAGTGAGACACTTCCTCTGTACTGTCCCTCTGGCTGTGAGACACTCCCTCAGTACCGTCCCTGTGACAGTGTAACACTCTGTCAGTCCTGTTCCTCTGACAGTATGACAGTCTGTCAGTACTATCCCCCTGACAGTGAGACAATCTATCAGTACTGTCCCTCTGACAGTGAGTTACTCCATCAGTACTGTCCCTCTGACAGTGAGTTACTCCATCAGTACTGTCCCTCTGACAGTGTGACAGTCCCTCAGTATTATCCCTCTGACAGCGAGACATTCCCTCAGTGCTGTCCCTCCGAGAGTGAGACACTCTCTCAGTACTGTCCCTCTGACGGTGTGACACTCCCTAAGTATTGTTCCTCTGAAAGAGAGACACTCTCTCAGTACTGTCCCTCTGACAGTGAGACTCTCCCTCAGTACTGTCCCTCAGACAATGTGACGCACCCTCAGTACTGACCCTCCGACAGGGTGACACTCACTCAGTACGGTCGCTCCGACAGTTAGACACTCCATCAGTACTGTCCCTACGTGAGTGAGACACTCTCTTACTACTGTCCCTCCAACTGTGAGACAATCGGTCAGTACTGTCCCTCTGACAGTGAGACACTCCCTCCGTTTGGTCCCCCTGACAGTGAGACACTCCATCAGTACTGTCCCTCTGACAGTGAGACACTCCCTCAGTACTGTCCCTCAGACAATGTGATGCACCCTCAGTACTGACCCTCCGACAGTGTGACACTCTCTCAGTACTGTCCCTCTGACAGTGAGACAGCCCCTCAGTACTGTCCCTCTGACAGTGTAACGGTCCCTCAGGAATGTCTCTCTGACAGTGTGACATCCTTCAGTACTGTCCCTCTGACAGTGAGACACTCCCTCCATACGGTCCCTCTGACAGAGTGACACGCCCTCAGTACTGTCCATCTGACAGTGTAACTCTCCCTCAGACTGTCCTTCTGACAGTGAGTCACTCCCCCTGTACTGTCCCTCTGACAGTGAGTCACTCCATCAGTACTGTCCCTCTGACTGTGAGACACACCCTCAGTACCATCCCTCCGAGAGTGAGACACTCCCTTAGTACTGTCCCTCCGACTGTGAAACACTCCATCAGTACTGTCCCTCTGACAGTGTGTCACTCTGTCAGTACCATCCCTCTGATAGTGAGACACTACCCCAGTACTGTCCCTCTGACAGTGAGTCACTCCATCAGTACTGTCCCTCTGACAGTGTGACAGTCCCTCAGTATTATCCCTCTGACAGCGAGACATTCCCTCAGTGCTGTCCCTCCGAGAGTGAGACACTCTCTCAGTACTGTCCCTCTGACGGTGTGACACTCCCTAAGTATTGTTCCTCTGAAAGAGAGACACTCTCTCAGTACTGTCCCTCTGACAGTGAGACTCTCCCTCAGTACTGTCCCTCTGACAGTGTGACATTCCCTCAGTACCATCCCGCTGACATTCTGACACTCCCTCAGGCCTGTCTCTCTGACAGTGTGACAGTCCCTCAGTACCGTCCCTCTGACACTGTGAACCTCCATCAGTACCGTTTCTCCGACATTGTGACACTCATGAGGTACTGTCCCTCTGACAGTGAGACACTCCATCAGTACTGTCCATTTGACAGTGAGACAGGCCTGAGTTCTGTCCCTCTGACAGTGTGACACTCCCTCAGTAATGTCCCTCTGACAGTGTGACAGTCCCTCAGTACTGTCCCCCTGACCGTGAGACACTCTCTCAGTCATGTCCTTCTGACAGTGAGACACTCCCTCAGTACTGTCCCTCCGACTGTGAAACGCTCGGTCAGTTCTGTCCCTCTGACAGTGTGTCACTCACTCAGTACTGTCCCACTGACTGTGAGACACACCCTCAGTACCGTCCCTGTGACAGTGTAACACTCTGTCAGTACCGTCTCTCAGACAGTGAGACACTTCCTCTGTACTGTACCTCTGACAGTGTTACACTCCACCAGTACTGTCCCTCAGACAATGTTACTTTCCATCAGTACTGTCCCTCTGACAGTGAGACACTCCCTCCGTACGGTCCCTCTGACAGTGAGACAGCCCCTCAGTACTGTCCCTCTGACAGTGAGACAATCCCTCAGTACTGTCCCTCCAACAGTCAGACGCTCCCGCAGTACTCTCCCTCTGAGAGTGTGGCACTCTCTCAGTACCGTCTCTCTGATAGTGAGACACTTCCCAAGTACTGTCTCTCTGAAAGTGTGTCAGTCCCTCAGTACTGTCCATATGACTGTCAGACACTCCCTCAGTACTGCCCTCTGACAGTCACGCCCTCCGTCAGTACTGTCCCTCTAACAGTCTGACATTCCCTTAGTGCCATCCCTCTGACGGTGTGACACTCCGTCCGCACTCTCCCTCTGACAGTGTGACACTCCCTCAGTACTGTCCCAGCGACAGTGAGACACCCCCTCAGTACTGTCCTTCTGGCATTGTGACACTCCCTCAGTACTGTCCCTCAGACAATGTGACGCACCCTCAGTACTGACCCTCCGACAGTGTGACACTCTCTCAGTACTGTCCCTCCGACAGTTAGACACTCCATCAGTACTGTCCCTACGTGAGTGAGACACTCCCTTACTACTGTCCCTCCGACTGTGAGACACTCGGTCAGTGCTGTCCCTCTGACAGTGAGACATTCCCTCAGTACTCTCCCTTAGTACTGTCCCTCCGACTGTGAAACACTCTCTCAGTACTGTACCCCTGACGTGTGACACTCCCTCAGTACTGTCCCTCTGACAGTGAGGCACTCCCTCCATGCAGTCCCTCTGACAGTGAGGCACTCCCTCCGTGCGGTCCCTCTGAAAGTGCGATACTCCCTCAGTACTGTCCCTCAGAGAGTGTGACTCTCACTCAGTACTGTCCATCTGACAGTGTAACTCTCCCTCAGACTGTCCTTCTGACAGTGAGACACTTCCTCAGTACCGTCCCTCCGAGAATGAGACACTCCTTTAGTACTGTCCCTCCGACTGTGAAACATTCCGTCAGTACTGTCCCTCTGACAGTGAGACACTCCCTCACTACTGTCTTTCTGATAGTGAGACACTCCCTCAGTACTGTCCGTTTGCAGTGAGACACTCCCTCAGTTCTGTCCCTCTGACTGCGTGACTCTCCCTCCGTACTGTTCCTCTGACAGACACACACTCCCTCAGTACTGTCCCTCCGACAGTGAGACGCTCCTGCAGTACTGTCCCTCTGAGAGTGTGGCACTCTCTCAGTACCGTCTCTGTGATAGTGAGACACTCCCTGAGTACTGTCCCTCTGAAAGTGTGTCAGTCCCTCAGTACTGTCCATATGACTGTCAGACATCCCTCAGTACTGTCCCTCTGCCAGTGTGACTAACCCTCAGAGCTGTCCCCCTGACAGTGAGACACTCCCTCAGTACTGTCCCTCTAACAGTCTGACATTCCCTTAGTGCCATCCCTCTGACGGTGTGACACTCCGTCAGCACTCTCCTTCTGACAGTGTGACTCTCCCTCCATTTGGTCCCCCCGACAGTGAGACACTCCCTCCGTACGGTCCCCCTGACAGTGAGACACTCTTTCAGTACTGTCCCTCTGACTGTAACACTCCCTCAGTATTGTCCCTCTGAGAGTGTGACTCTCACTCAGTACTGTCCATCTGACAGTGTAACTCTCCCTCAGACTGTCCTTCTGACAGTGTTACACTCCATCAGTACTGTACCTCTGACAGTGAGACACTCCCCCAGTACTGTCCCTCTGACAGGGAGTCACTCCATCAGTACTGTCCCTCTGACTGTGAGACACACCCTCAGTACGGTCCCTCTGACTGTGAGACACTCCCTCAGTACCATCCCTCCGAGAGTGAGACACTCCCTTAGTACTGTCCCTCCGACTGTGAAACACTCCATCAGTACTGTCCCTCTGACAGTGTGTCACTCTGTCAGTACCATCCCTCTGATAGTGAGACACTACCCCAGTACTGTCCCTCTGACAGTGAGTCACTCCATCAGTACTGTCCCTCTGACAGTGTGACAGTCCCTCAGTATTATCCCTCTGACCTTGAGACATTCCCTCAGTGCTGTCCCTCCGAGAGTGAGACACTCCCTCAGTACTGTCCCTCTGACGGTGTGACACTCCCTAAGTATTGTTCCTCTGAAAGTGAGACACTCTCTCAGTACTGTCCCTCTGACAGTGAGACTCTCCCTCAGTACCGTCCCGCTGACAGTCTGACACTCCCTCAGGCCTGTCTCTCTGACAGTGTGACAGTCCCTCAGTACCGTCCCTCTGACACTGTGACTCTCCATCAGTACCGTTTCTCCGACATTGTGACACTCACTAGGTACTGTCCCTCTGACAGTGTGACACTCCATCAGTACTGTCCCTCCGAGAGTGAGACACTCCCTCAGTACTGTCCCTCTGACGGTGTGACACTCCCTAAGTATTGTTCCTCTGAAAGAGAGACACTCTCTCAGTTCTGTCCCTCTGACAGTGAGACACTCCCTCCGTGCGGTCCCTCTGACAGTGTGACACTCTCTCAGTACGGTCTCCCTGAGAATGAGACAATCCCGCAGTACTATACCTCTGACAATGTGAGACTCCCTCAGTACTGTCCCTCAGAGAGTGTGACTCTCGCTCAGTACTGTCCCTCCGAGAGTGAGACACCACTCAGTTCTGTCCCTCTGGCAGTGAGACACTCCCTCATCGCTGTCCCTCTGACAGTGTGACACTCCCTCAGTGCTGTTCCTCTGACAGTGTGACACTCCCTCAGTACTGTCCCTCTGACAGTGTGACACTCCGTCAGTACTGTCCCTCTGACACTGTGACACTCCATCAGTACCATCCTTCTGACAGTGTGACACACCCTCAGTGCTGTCCCTCCGACAGTTAGACACTCCCTCAGTACTGTCCCTCCGAGAGTGAGACACTCCCTTAGTACTGTCCCTCTGACTGTGAAACACTCAATCAGTACTGTTCCTTCAAGAGTGAGACACTCCCTCAGTACTGTCCCTCTGACAGTGTGACTCTCCATCAGTACCGTTTCTCCGACATTGTGACACTCACTAGGTACTGTCCCTCTGAGAGTGAGACACTCCATCAGTACTGTCCCTCCGAGAGTGAGACACTCCCTCAGTACTGTCCCTCTGACGGTGTGACACTCCCTAAGTATTGTTCCTCTGAAAGAGAGACACTCTCTCAGTTCTGTCCCTCTGACAGTGAGACTCTCCCTCAGTACTGTCCCTCCGAGAGTGAGACACTCCCTTAGTACTGTCCCTCCGACTGTGAAACACTCAATCAGTACTGTTCCTCCGAGAGTGAGACACTCCCTCAGTACTGTCCCTCTGACGGTGTGACACTCCCTAAGTATTGTTCCTCTGACGGTGTGACACTCCCTAAGTACTGTCCCTCTGACGGTGTGACACTCCCTAAGTATTGTTCCTCTGACGGTGTGACACTCCCTAAGTATTGTTCCTCTGACGGTGTGACACTCTCTCAGTTCTGTCCCTCAGACAGTGAGACTCTCCCTCAGTACTACACCTCCGACTGTGTTACAATCCCGCAGTATTACACCTCCCACTCTGCATTGCACGGGTCGCGTCAGGCGTATATTTCGCCCGAGCTCCTGAGTTGGTCTTGAACCTGTGACGGGATACATGGGCATTGTCGCCACCCACATGCCAATGTAAAGCATGGGAGAGGTTGTGAATGGTGTGAGGGAGGGAGACGTTCCACAGGTTTGGCGGGGTGAGTGCAGTTCTGTGGGACATCAACGTCTCCACAGACTGTGACAATGTGACTTAATCGAAACTGCTTCATCGATCCGGGGGAATCCAGTCAACAGATTCCTGAAGCAGCTGGAGCCCAAGCCTGCGATTAAAAAAAGAACATTTCAAGAGAAGTTATCAATGCTTCCTGATATTCAGAGGGAGCGTAGCCTTAACAGGAAGCGTGTGGCCACGAGTGGCGTTGGGAATGCACCGAGACCTCAGGGACTGTGGCGGTTTCTCCTCACCACAGCCTCTGATCCCGGCCGCTCTGTGGGTTGTGTCGCTACTGCCCTCCTGTGGCCATTCACAGTATGTCCGTTCATTTCCGCAGACCTGGCTACACGGTCCCTTTATTAGGTACAGGAGTAGTCGCTGGTCTGGTCATCTGCTGCCCTAGCCCATCCATTTCAAGGTTCAACATGTTGTGCATTCAGAGATGCTCTTCTGCACACCACTGTTGTAACATGTAAACACCAGGAAATCTGCAGTTGCTGGAAATTCAAGCAACACACATCAAAGTTGCTGGTGAACGCAGCAGGCCAGGCAGCATCTCTATGAAGAGGTACAGTCGACGTTTTAGGCCGAGACCCTTCATCAGGACTCATCAGGATTGTAACACGTGTTTATTTCAGTCACTGTCACCTTCCTCTCAGCTGGATCCAGTCTGACCATTCTCCTCTGACCTCTCTCATCAAGAACATGTTTTCACCCACAGTACTGCCACTCACTGGACGTTTTTGTATTTTTCGCACCATTCTCTGTAAATTCTAGCGCCCTCGTGCATGAAAGTCACTGGAGATTAGCAGTTTCTGACATCCTCAAACTACCCTGTGTAGAATCAACAATCATTCCATGGTTAGTCACTGAGTTCGTATTTCTTCCCAATCTGATGTTTGGTCTGAACAACAGCTGAATCTCTGACTATATCTGCATGTTTTAATGAAATGATTGTGTCACATGATTGGCAGCACAGTAGCACTTTCCAGTACCAGTGACCTGGGTTCAATTCCTGCCACTGTCTGTCTGTGACTGTGTGGGTTTCGTCAGGTTTCCTCTCACACTACAAAGACATGCTAGTTATCGGTTGTTGTAAATTGTCCCATGATTAGGCCGGGGTTAAATTGGGGGTTGCTGAGTGGCCTGCTATGAAGGGCCAGGAAGTCCTGTTCCAAGCTGTATCTCAATAAGTAAATACGTATTTGCATTAATGAGCAGGTGGACCTAATAAAGTAGCCACTGAGTTCAGAGGTCAATGAGACCGCACCACCCAATGACACCTGTGGGACCAGTTAACCTACTAATCAGTACGTCTTTGGACTGTGGGAGGAAACCGGAGCACCCGGAGGAAACCCACGCGGTCACGGGAAGAACGTACTAACTCCTTGCGGGAATTGAAGCCAGCGCTGTGAAATTGTTGTGCTAACCACTACGCTACTGTGTTGCTCCCGCATGATTTCAGATTTGAGAGTCACTTATTTACCACATGCAGTAGCATGCCTAAAATCTTCTGCAAATTATACCAAGCAGCACAGCAACAGGAAACAAACCCTTTTCCCACCCACACACATGCAGAGAGGCCCCCATCTGGGCATACAACCTCAAGTCCTTGATCCCAGACTCTCAGCGTTGAGACTCAGAATCTGAATGAGATTAGTTATCACTGACATAAATGATGTGACATTTGTTGATTTGCAGTGTAAAGGCCTGAAGATACTGCAGATTACAGAACAGAGATGTGGAACAGTAGGAATGATGCATTAGGGTTCATGGTTTCATGGACTGTTCAATCACCAAGACAGTGGGTCTGCTTCATTTGGAGTCTGAGGAGATTTGGTATAACACCAAAGACTTGCACATTTCTACAGGTGTACCATTGAGAGCATTCTGACTGGTTACATCACCATCCGGTGTGGAGGCTCTGATACGTAATGATTGTAGACTCAGCTAGCTCCCTCATGGGCACAACCTTCCCCACTATCGAGGACATTAGACCATGCGACCATCAGATATTGAAGCAGAATTAGGCCATTTGGGCCATCGGGTCTGCCCTGCCATTTCATCATGGCTCATCCATTTCCTTCTCAGTCCCAATCTCCTGCCTCTTCCCTGTATCCCTTTATATCTCGACTAATCAAAAATGTATCAACCTCTGCCTTAAATATACCCAGTGACCGAGCCTCCACAGCCGCCTGTGACAATGAATTCCACAGATCCACCTCCCTCTGGCTAAAGAAATTCCTCCTCTTCTCCGTTCTGAAAGGACATCCCACTATTCTGAGGCTGCGTTCTCTGGCCCTAGACTCTCCCACCATACAAAACATCCTCTCCACGCACACTGTATAGAGGCCTTTCAACAATCGATAGATTTCAATGAGGTCACCCCCTCGTGCTCCTGACTTCCAGTGAGAACAGGCCCAGAGCTTTCAAACAGTCATGATGTGACAAGCCTTACCATCCCAGAATCTTTTTCATGAACCTCCTTTGAACCGTCTGCAATGTCAGCACATCCTCTCTTGGGTAAGGGGTACAAATGCAGTGCCTCAGGAAGGCAGCACTCACCATGGAAGAGCTGCACTAATGAGAGGATGGCCTCTTCTCATTGCTAGCGTCAGTGAGGAGCTGCAGCAGCCTGAAGACACACACTCAACGACTGCGAAACTGCCTCTGTCCCTCTGAATGGTCCATGAATCCATGATTGCTACCTCATTATTCTTGCTTTTGGGGTGATATTTATGTAATATAGAGTCATGTTTGTTTATTTATTTATTGATTTGTTGAGATATAGCACAGAACAGGCCCTTCCGTGAGTTCTGATGAAGGGTCTCAGCTGGGAACATTGACTGTTGGTTCATTTCCATTGATACTGTCTGACCTGCTGAGTTCCTCCAGCATTTTGTGTGTGTTACTCTGACCATCGACACTGTCTGACCTGCTGAGTTCCTCTAGCAGTTTGTTTGTTGCTCCATAGCAATAAAGTCGGAGCACCTTCGCCAGAAGGACTGCGGGTGATTCAGGAAAGCAGTTTACAACCACTTTTAATGGGCACTTAGTTACGGATAAGCTTTGTTACTTTTGCCCAGAGCTAGAAATAGAGTCAGCGGCCACTTCATTAGGTATGCCTGCTCATTAACGCAAATATCTAATTAGCTGATTGTGTGGCAGCAACTCAATGTATAAAAGCATGGTCAAGAGGGTCAGAGTGGGGAAAAAAATTTGATTTAAGTGGCTTTAACTATGGAATAATAATTGTTGGTGCCAGATAGAGGGACTTGAGTATCTCAGAAACTGCTGATCTCCTGGGACTTTCACACACAATGTTCTCTGGAGTTTACAGAGGATGGTGCAAAAAAGCAGAAAAAAGAACATCCAGTGAGTGGCAGTTCTGTGGGTGAAAACACCTTGTCAACGAGAGAGGTGAGAGGAGAAAGGCCAGACTGGTTCAAGCCGACAGGAAGGTGACAGTAACTCGAATAACCACGTGTTACAACAGTGGTGTGTGGAAGAGCATCTCTGAACGCACATGTTCAGTCTCGAATTGGACGGGCTACTGCAGCAGAAAACTACAAATGTACACTCAGTCGCTGCTTTATCATGGATCTTCATGGAGTCATAGAGAAGTACGGCAAGAAACAGGCCATTCAGCCCATCTAGTCCATGCCAAAACCAGTTAAGCTGCCCGCTCCAATTGATCTGCACCAGGACCATAGCCCTCGATATACTCCTACCATCCAGGTACCTATCTAAACTTCTCTTAAATGTTGAGATCAAACTCGCATGCACCACTTGTGCTGGCAGCTCATTCCACACTCTCAGCACCCTCCGAGTGAAGATGTTTCCCTTAAAAGTTCACCTTTCATCCTTAACCCTTAACTTCTGGTTTTAGTCCCACCCAATCGCTGTGGAAACAGCTTGTTTGCATTTACCCTATTTATACCTCTCAGAATTTTATATACCTGTATGAAATCTCCCCTCAATCTTCTGCATTCCAAGGAACCAAGTGCTGAACTATTCTAGTTACTCCTGTAAGTGATTGAGTGGTCATTCAGTGTGTGATCACAATAAAGGAAAGCAATCCCTCACACATCACTAGTGGTTGTGATATCATCGGTTCACTTCATTGTAAGTCGAAAGAGGGAACTAATTCTGCCACATGGTGGTGATCTGACTCTTGTGTTCTCTCTTTCCAATGACGTGACAGGTTTTGCTTTGTCAGACCTCAGCTTGGAAACTCTGACTGCCAGGCAAACTGGGGATGTTTTCCAAAAATCGAAACAGCTGCAGACGCTAGAATTCGGGGATAAATGTCAGAGCGGCTCCCTTGGTCAGGCAGCAGAGTTAACAAGTGATGTGATGGAGGAAATCGGTGGGGCTCGCAGCGTCGGTGGGCGGGGGGCGGTGGTGGTGTGGAACCTCTGCATTGGAACTGTTGTGCCAGAGCATGATGAAACCAGTCAGGGTATTTTCACAGCAGCTGCAGGAACTCGGGGGGCCAGACAGTGTCAATTGGAAAAGAGTGGACCGGACAATTCGGCCGAGACCCCTCATTTGGGCTCGAGAAAAACATGACATTCAGGATACATCTGTAGAAGTGAGAGCACTTGGTGACATACAGCGCTGCATAACTCCTTAGATACATATACAGTACTGTACAAAAGCCTCAGTCATGTATGCAGTAATGTCAAAACCTTTGGGCACATATACAATACTGCCCAAAACCCTAGACAGGTATACAGTAATATAAAAAAGCATAAGGCAGGTACACTAATGTGTGAAAGCCTTAGGCACGTAGATATATCGTATAAAAGCCTTAGGCACGTAGATATATCGTATAAAAGCCTTAGGCACGTAGATATATCGTATAAAAGCCTTAGGCACGTAGATATATTGTGTGAAAGCCTTAGGCACGTAGATATATCGTATAAAAGCCTTAGGCACGTAGATATATTGTGTGAAAGCCTTAGGCACGTAGATATATCGTATAAAAGCCTTAGGCACGTAGATATATCGTGTGAAAGCCTTAGGCACGTAGATATATCGTATAAAAGCCTTAGGCACGTAGATATATCGTATAAAAGCCTTAGGCACGTAGATATATTGTGTGAAAGCCTTAGGCACGTAGATATATCGTATAAAAGCCTTAGGCACGTAGATATATCGTATAAAAGCCTTAGGCACGTAGATATATCGTATAAAAGCCTTAGGCACGTAGATATATTGTATAAAAGCCTTAGGCACGTAGATATATTGTATAAAAGCCTTAGGCACGTAGATATATTGTGTGAAAGCCTTAGGCACGTAGATATATCGTATAAAAGCCTTAGGCACGTAGATATATTGTATAAAAGCCTTAGGCACGTAGATATATTGTATAAAAGCCTTAGGCACGTAGATATATTGTGTGAAAGCCTTAGGCACGTAGATATATCGTGTAAAAGCTTTAGGCGTGTAGATATATCGTATAAAAGCCTTAACCATCTACACAGTAATGTACAAAGGCCTTACGAACATACACAGTGCTGTAGAAGTAGGCAGTGTTGATCCCGGGGATCATGGGTTTGTGCCTCTGGTGGACTGTGTCCTCTCCAGGGCACAAGCCTGGGTGGGAAGATTTGAAGAACCGGCTGTTGCCCGTGCAGTGGGTTCCCCCTCTCCACGTCACTGATGTAGTCCAAGGGAAGGGCAAGTGCCAATACAGCTTGGCACCAGTGTCATCACAGAGGTTGCCAGAGTGAAGTTGTAAACAACATTGGAATGCCTTAGGGACCCCGGCTCCGGATTTCTTCCTCAGGGTTTACTCCCGAAGCCTTTCCCATGGGTAGGTATGGCCGCAAGCCAGGGTAGGAGGATTTGAAGATCCGGTTGTTGCCCATGCAGCGGGATTCCCCTCTCCGCCCCACCTGCCCGAACCAACTGGGTTTGAGGTGCCTGTGGCCCACCTTTACCCATTCCCTTGTCAGCAGAAACTCAATCCTTTCCCACCATTCAACATCATCGAACCTACCGCATCGTATTCTTCAACGGTTCATCTCTTCTGTACCTGACAATATTTAATTTACTGTATGGTTGTCTCATTTGACAGTGTACATGTACTGTATGGTTGTCTCATTTGGCAGTACACATGTACTGTACATAGTTAAACGACAATAAATTGACATGGTTCAAAAGTGGAGAACTTGATCGGCGTGGACAAATTGGGGAAAAGTGTTGGTTTCCAGAAAGTACAAGTCTGTTACAGTGATAACACCCAGATGATCTGTTTTTGGGTGAATGCGGCAGAGGTTTCCTGGTGGAAACTTGGCTTCTGCCTGCATACTGGTTTCCTGGGTCTATTAAGAACACCTAGAAGTGGTTTTGGTTTTTGATGAAGGTCTTAGGCCAGAAATATCAACTCTGCTTTAAAACAAGGCAAGATGTGCACACCAGCCTCATCTTCCAGCAAGATGGCGTCAGGAACCATCAGCGACATCTGCCAGACAGCTTACAAAACTAACAGATATTCTTCTTCTTCTAAACATACTTCCTCTTCTTATTCTGAACTGCGATCCATTTCAGCCTGTAATGTTTTTTTGGGTCTTTGAAGCAATCTGACATCTCAGTGGTCTCCTGGTGGATTTGGCATAGGTGAGAGCAGACAGCATAGCTGCGGCCACCTCTGCAGAATTGGGATGGTGGAACTGACTGGCAGTCAGTTCTATTACTCCACTCAGATAAAGCATTGAGCAAGATCAAAATCGTCAAGGCCGAGAGTGGAAAATGAACTGGCATTCAGAACTGCCTGCCTGCATTGGGCAGGTCTCATCTCGCTGATGCTGGGGGCAGAAGCTACAGGAGTCTTGAGTCCCACGTCACCGGCTTTGGGATTAGCTCTTTCCCTGCAGGCATCGGACTCCTGGACAGGCTTCACTCAGCACCCAACGTGCTCTGCAGCCATTCAAGTTCATTGTGTTTCTGTTTAATTTTTTACTGTTTGCCTGATTTCATAAAGGCGTTTCAGCGCTGAACTGACCCTGTGGTTGTGATCTACAACCATCGCACAGCGCTGAACTGACTCCACACTGTGATCTACAACCATCGCTCAGCACTGAACTGACTCTGCGACTGTGATCTACAGCAATCGCACAACTGTGAACTGACTCTGCCATGTGATAAACAACCATCGCACAGCGCTGAACTGACTCCACACTGTGATCTACAACCATCGCACAGCGCTGAACTGACTCCACACTGTGATCTACAACCATCGCACAGGGCTGAACTGACTCCACACTGTGATCTACAACCATCGCTCAGCACTGAACTGACTCCACACTGTGATCTACAACCATCGCACAGCGCTGAACTGACTCCGCACTGTGATCTACAACCATCGCACAGCGCTGAACTGACTCCACACTGTGATCTACAACCATCGCACAGGGCTGAACTGACTCCACACTGTGATCTATGACCATCGCTCAGCACTGAACTGACTCTGCGACTGTGATCTACAGCAATCGCACAGCTGTGAAGTGACTCTGCCATGTGATATACAACCATCGCACAGCGCTGAACTGACTCTGCGACTGTGATCTACAACCATCGCACAGCGCTGAACTGACTCCACACTGTGATCTACAACCATCGCACAGCGCTGAACTGACTCCACACTGTGATCTACAACCATCGCACAGGGCTGAACTGACTCCACACTGTGATCTACAACCATCGCTCAGCACTGAACTGACTCCACACTGTGATCTACAACCATCGCACAGCGCTGAACTGACTCCGCACTGTGATCTACAACCATCGCACAGCGCTGAACTGACTCCACACTGTGATCTACAACCATCGCACAGGGCTGAACTGACTCCACACTGTGATCTATGACCATCGCTCAGCACTGAACTGACTCTGCGACTGTGATCTACAGCAATCGCACAGCTGTGAAGTGACTCTGCCATGTGATATACAACCATCGCACAGCGCTGAACTGACTCTGCGACTGTGATCTACAACAATCGCACAGCGCTGAACTGACTCTGCGACTGTGATCTACAACCATCGCACAGGGCTGAACTGACTCCACACTGTGATCTACAACCATCACACAGCTCTGAACTGACTCTGCCATGAGATCTACAACCATCGCACAGCGCTGAACTGACTCTGCGACTGTGATCTACAACCATCGCACAGCGCTGAACTGACTCCACACTGTGATCTACAACCATCGCACAGTGCTGAACTGACTCCACACTGTGATCTACAACCATCGCACAGGGCTGAACTGACTCCACACTGTGATCTACGACCATCGCTCAGCACTGAACTGACTCCACACTGTGATCTACAACCATCACACAGCGCTGAACTGACTCCGCACTGTGATCTACAACCATCGCACAGGGCTGAACTGACTCCACACTGTGATCTACGACCATCACTCAGCACTGAACTGATTCTGCGACTGTGATCTACAGCAATTGCACAACTGTGAACTGACTCTGCCATGTGATATACAACCATTGCACAGCGCTGAACTGACTCTGCGACTGTGATCTACAACCATCGCACAGCGCTGAACTGACTCTGCGACTGTGATCTACAACCATCGCACAGGGCTGAACTGACTCCACACTGTGATCTACAACCATCACACAGCTCTGAACTGACTCCGCCATGTGATCTACAACCATCGCACAGCGCTGAACTGACTCCACACTGTGATCTACAACCATCGCACAGCACTGATCTGACTCTGCACTGTGATCTACAACCATCGCACAGCGCTGAACTGACTACATACAGTGATCTACGACCATCGCACAGCGCTGAAATGACTCTGCACTGTGATCTACAACCATCGCACAGCGCTGAATTGACTCTCCACTGTGATCTACAACCATCGCACAGCGCTGAACTGACTCCGCACTGTGATCTACAACCATCACACAGCTCTAAACTGACTCTGCCATGTGATCTACAAACATCGCACAGCGCTGAACTGACTCCGCACTGAGATCTACAACCATCGCACAGTGCTGAACTGACTCTGCGACTGTGATCTACAACCATCGCACAGCGCTGAACTGACTCCACACTGTGATCTACGACCATCAGACAGCGCTGAACTGACTCCGCACTGTGATCTACAACCATTGCACGGTGCTGAACTGACTCTGCAGTGTGATCTACAACCATCGCACAGCGCTGAACTGACTACACACAGTGATCTACAACCATCACACGGCGCTGAACTGACTCCGCACTGTGATCTACAACCATCGCAGAGCGCTGAACTGACTGCGGCTGTGATCTACAACCATCGCACAGCACTGAACTGACTCTGCGGCTGTGATCTACAACTATCGCACAGCGCTGAACTGACTCCGCACTGTGATCTACAACCATTGCACAGCGCTGAACTGACTCCGCACTGTGATCTACAACCATCGCACAGCGCTGAACTGACTCCACACTGTGATCTACAACCATCGCACAGGGCTGAACTGACTCCACACTGTGATCTATGACCATCGCTCAGCACTGAACTGACTCTGCGACTGTGATCTACAGCAATCGCACAGCTGTGAAGTGACTCTGCCATGTGATATACAACCATCGCACAGCGCTGAACTGACTCTGCGACTGTGATCTACAACCATCGCACAGCGCTGAACTGACTCTGCGACTGTGATCTACAACCATCGCACAGGGCTGAACTGACTCCACACTGTGATCTACAACCATCACATAGCTCTGAACTGACTCTGCCATGTGATCTACAACCATTGCACAGCGCTGAACTGACTCTGCGACTGTGATCTACAACCATCGCACAGCGCTGAACTGACTCCACACTGTGATCTACAACCATCACACAGCTCTAAACTGACTCTGCCATGTGATCTACAAACATCGCACAGCGCTGAACTGACTCCGCACTGAGATCTACAACCATCGCACAGTGCTGAACTGACTCTGCGACTGTGATCTACAACCATCGCACAGCGCTGAACTGACTCCACACTGTGATCTACGACCATCAGACAGCGCTGAACTGACTCCGCACTGTGATCTACAACCATTGCACGGTGCTGAACTGACTCTGCAGTGTGATCTACAACCATCGCACAGCGCTGAACTGACTACACACAGTGATCTACAACCATCACACGGCGCTGAACTGACTCCGCACTGTGATCTACAACCATCGCAGAGCGCTGAACTGACTGCGGCTGTGATCTACAACCATCGCACAGCACTGAACTGACTCTGCGGCTGTGATCTACAACTATCGCACAGCGCTGAACTGACTCCGCACTGTGATCTACAACCATTGCACAGCGCTGAACTGACTCCGCACTGTGATCTACAACCATCGCACAGCGCTGAACTGACTCCACACTGTGATCTACAACCATCGCACAGGGCTGAACTGACTCCACACTGTGATCTATGACCATCGCTCAGCACTGAACTGACTCTGCGACTGTGATCTACAGCAATCGCACAGCTGTGAAGTGACTCTGCCATGTGATATACAACCATCGCACAGCGCTGAACTGACTCTGCGACTGTGATCTACAACCATCGCACAGCGCTGAACTGACTCTGCGACTGTGATCTACAACCATCGCACAGGGCTGAACTGACTCCACACTGTGATCTACAACCATCACATAGCTCTGAACTGACTCTGCCATGTGATCTACAACCATTGCACAGCGCTGAACTGACTCTGCGACTGTGATCTACAACCATCGCACAGCGCTGAACTGACTCCACACTGTGATCTACAACCATCGCACAGTGCTGAACTGACTCCACACTGTGATCTACAACCATCGCACAGGGCTGAACTGACTCCACACTGTGATCTACGACCATCGCTCAGCACTGAACTGACTCCACACTGTGATCTACAACCATCACACAGCGCTGAACTGACTCCGCACTGTGATCTACAACCATCGCACAGGGCTGAACTGACTCCACACTGTGATCTACGACCATCGCTCAGCACTGAACTGACTCTGCGACTGTGATCTACAGCAATAGCACAACTGTGAACTGACTCTGCCATGTGATATACAACCATTGCACAGCGCTGAACTGACTCTGCGACTGTGATCTACAACCATCGCACAGCGCTGAACTGACTCTGCGACTGTGATCTACAACCATCGCACAGGGCTGAACTGACTCCACACTGTGATCTACAACCATCACACAGCTCTGAACTGACTCCGCCATGTGATCTACAACCATCGCACAGCGCTGAACTGACTCCACACTGTGATCTACAACCATCGCACAGCACTGATCTGACTCTGCACTGTGATCTACAACCATCGCACAGCGCTGAACTGACTACATACAGTGATCTACAACCATCGCACAGCGCTGAAATGACTCTGCACTGTGATCTACAACCATCGCACAGCGCTGAATTGACTCCGCACTGTGATCTACAACCATCACACAGCTCTAAACTGACTCTGCCATGTGATCTACAAACATCGCACAGCGCTGAACTGACTCCGCACTGAGATCTACAACCATCGCACAGTGCTGAACTGACTCTGCGACTGTGATCTACAACCATCGCACAGCGCTGAACTGACTCCACACTGTGATCTACGACCATCAGACAGCGCTGAACTGACTCCGCACTGTGATCTACAACCATTGCACGGTGCTGAACTGACTCTGCAGTGTGATCTACAACCATCGCACAGCGCTGAACTGACTACACACAGTGATCTACAACCATCACACGGCGCTGAACTGACTCCGCACTGTGATCTACAACCATCGCAGAGCGCTGAACTGACTGCGGCTGTGATCTACAACCATCGCACAGCACTGAACTGACTCTGCGACTGTGATCTACAACCATCGCACAGGGCTGAACTGACTCCACACTGTGATCTACAACCATCACACAGCTCTGAACTGACTCCGCCATGTGATCTACAACCATCGCACAGCGCTGAACTGACTCCACACTGTGATCTACAACCATCGCACAGCACTGATCTGACTCTGCACTGTGATCTACAACCATCGCACAGCGCTGAACTGACTACATACAGTGATCTACGACCATCGCACAGCGCTGAAATGACTCTGCACTGTGATCTACAACCATCGCACAGCGCTCAATTGACTCTCCACTGTGATCTACAACCATCGCACAGCGCTGAACTGACTCCGCACTGTGATCTACAACCATCACACAGCTCTAAACTGACTCTGCCATGTGATCTACAAACATCGCACAGCGCTGAACTGACTCCGCACTGAGATCTACAACCATCGCACAGTGCTGAACTGACTCTGCGACTGTGATCTACAACCATCGCACAGCGCTGAACTGACTCCACACTGTGATCTACGACCATCAGACAGCGCTGAACTGACTCCGCACTGTGATCTACAACCATTGCACGGTGCTGAACTGACTCTGCAGTGTGATCTACAACCATCGCACAGCGCTGAACTGACTACACACAGTGATCTACAACCATCACACGGCGCTGAACTGACTCCGCACTGTGATCTACAACCATCGCAGAGCGCTGAACTGACTGCGGCTGTGATCTACAACCATCGCACAGCACTGAACTGACTCTGCGGCTGTGATCTACAACTATCGCACAGCGCTGAACTGACTCCGCACTGTGATCTACAACCATTGCACAGCGCTGAACTGACTCCGCACTGTGATCTACAACCATCGCACAGCGCTGAACTGACTCCACACTGTGATCTACAACCATCGCACAGGGCTGAACTGACTCCACACTGTGATCTATGACCATCGCTCAGCACTGAACTGACTCTGCGACTGTGATCTACAGCAATCGCACAGCTGTGAAGTGACTCTGCCATGTGATATACAACCATCGCACAGCGCTGAACTGACTCTGCGACTGTGATCTACAACCATCGCACAGGGCTGAACTGACTCCACACTGTAATCTACAACCATCACATAGCTCTGAACTGACTCTGCCATGTGATCTACAACCATTGCACAGCGCTGAACTGACTCTGCGACTGTGATCTACAACCATCGCACAGCGCTGAACTGACTCCACACTGTGATCTACAACCATCGCACAGTGCTGAACTGACTCCACACTGTGATCTACAACCATCGCACAGGGCTGAACTGACTCCACACTGTGATCTACGACCATCGCTCAGCACTGAACTGACTCCACACTGTGATCTACAACCATCACACAGCGCTGAACTGACTCCGCACTGTGATCTACAACCATCGCACAGGGCTGAACTGACTCCACACTGTGATCTACGACCATCGCTCAGCACTGAACTGACTCTGCGACTGTGATCTACAGCAATAGCACAACTGTGAACTGACTCTGCCATGTGATATACAACCATTGCACAGCGCTGAACTGACTCTGCGACTGTGATCTACAACCATCGCACAGCGCTGAACTGACTCTGCGACTGTGATCTACAACCATCGCACAGGGCTGAACTGACTCCACACTGTGATCTACAACCATCACACAGCTCTGAACTGACTCCGCCATGTGATCTACAACCATCGCACAGCGCTGAACTGACTCCACACTGTGATCTACAACCATCGCACAGCACTGATCTGACTCTGCACTGTGATCTACAACCATCGCACAGCGCTGAACTGACTACATACAGTGATCTACAACCATCGCACAGCGCTGAAATGACTCTGCACTGAGATCTACAACCATCGCACAGTGCTGAACTGACTCTGCGACTGTGATCTACAACCATCGCACAGCGCTGAACTGACTCCACACTGTGATCTACGACCATCAGACAGCGCTGAACTGACTCCGTACTGTGATCTACAACCATTGCACGGTGCTGAACTGACTCTGCAGTGTGATCTACAACCATCGCACAGCGCTGAACTGACTACACACAGTGATCTACAACCATCACACGGCGCTGAACTGACTCCGCACTGTGATCTACAACCATCGCAGAGCGCTGAACTGACTGCGGCTGTGATCTACAACCATCGCACAGCACTGAACTGACTCTGCGGCTGTGATCTACAACTATCGCACAGCGCTGAACTGACTCCGCACTGTGATCTACAACCATTGCACAGCGCTGAACTAACTCTGCGACTGTGATCTACAACCATCGCACAGCGCTGAACTGACTCCACACTGTGATCTACAACCATCGCACAGGGCTGAACTGACGCCACACTGTGATCTACGACCATCGCTCAGCACTGAACTGACGCCACACTGTGATCTACAACCATCGCACAGCGCTGAACTGACTCCGCACTGTGATCTACAACCATCGCACAGCGCTGAACTGACTCCACACTGTGATCTAAAACCATCGCACAGGGCTGAACTGACTCCACACTGTGATCTACGACCATCGCTCAGCACTGAACTGACTCTGCGACTGTGATCTACAGCAATCGCACAGCTGTGAACTGACTCTGCCATGTGATATACAACCATCGCACAGCGCTGAACTGACTCTGCGACTGTGATCTACAACCATCGCACAGCGCTGAACTGACTCCACACTGTGATGTACAACCATCGCACAGCGCTGAACTGACTCCGCACTGTGATCTACAACCATCGCACAGCGCTGAACTGACTCCACACTGTGATCTACAACCATCGCACAGGGCTGAACTGACCCCACACTGTGATCTACGACCATCGCTCAGCACTGAACTGACTCTGCGACTGTGATCTACAGCAATCGCACAGCTGTGAACTGACTCTGCCATGTGATATACAACCATCGCACAGCGCTGAACTGACTCTGCGACTGTGATCTACAACCATCGCACAGCGCTGAACTGACTCTGCGACTGTGATCTACAACCATCGCACAGGTCTGAACTGACTCCACACTGTGATCTACAACCATCACACAGCTCTGAACTGACTCCGCCATGTGATCTACAACCATCGCACAGCGCTGAACTGACTCTGCGACTGTGATCTACAACCATCGCATAGCGCTGAACTGACTCCACACTGTGATCTACAACCATCGCACAGTGCTGAACTGACTCTGCGACCGTGATCTACAACCATCGCACAGCGCTGAACTGACTCCGCACTGTGATCTATGAACATCGCACAGCGCTGAACTGACTCCGCACTGTGATTTACAACCATCGCAGAGCGCTGAACTGTCTCCGCACTGGGATCTACAACCATCGCACAGCGCTGAACTGACTCGGCACTGTGACCTACAATCATCGCACAGCGCTGAACTGACTCCGCACTGTGATCCACAACCATCGCACAGCGCTGAACTGACTCTGCGACTGTGATCTACAACTATCGCACAGTGCTGAACTGACAACGCACTGTGATCTACAACCATCGCACAGCACTGATCTGACTCTGCACTGTGATCTACAACCATCGCACAGCGCTGAACTGACTACATACAGTGATCTATGACCATCGCACAGCGCTGAAATGACTCTGCACTGTGATCTACAACCATCGCACAGCGCTGAATTGACTCTCCACTGTGATCTACAACCATCGCACAGCGCTGAACTGACTCCGCACTGTGATCTACAACCATCACACAGCTCTGAACTGACTCCGCCATGTGATCTACAAACATCGCACAGCGCTGAACTGACTCCGCACTGAGATCTACAACCATCGCACAGTGCTGAACCGACTCTGCGACTGTGATCTACAACCATCGCACAGCGCTGAACTGACTACACACAGTGATCTACGTACATCGCACAGCGCTGAACTGACTCCGCACTGTGACATACAACCATTGCACAGCGCTGAACTGACTCCGCACTGTGATCTACAACCATCGCACAGCGCTAAACTGACTCTGCACTGTGATCTACGACCATTGCTCAGCGCTGAACAGACTCCGCGACTGTGATCTACGACCATCGCAGAGCGCTGAACTGACTCCGCAATGTGATCTACAACCATCGCACAGCGCTGAACTGACTCTGCGGCTGTGATCTACAACCATCGCACAGTGCTGAACTGCCACCGCGGCTGTGGCCTGCGACCATCGGGCATCGCTGAACTGACTGCGGCTGTGATATACAACCATCGCGCAGCAGTGAACTGACTCTGCGGCTCTAATCTACAACCATCGCACAGCGCTGAACTGACTCCAGACTGTGATCTACAACCATCGCACAGCGCTGATTCTGACTCCGCACTGTGATCTATGACCATCGCACAGCGCTGAACTGACTCTGCGGCTGTGATCTACAACCATCGCAGAGCGCTGAACTGACTCCGCGGCTGTGGCCTGCGACCATCGCGCATCGCTGAACTGACTGCGGCTGTGATCTACAACCATCGCACGGCGCTGAACTGACTCCACACTGTGATCTACAGCCATCACACAGCGCTGAACTGACTCCGCACTGTGATCTACAACCATCGCACGGCGCTGAACTGACTCTGCCCTGTGATCTACAACCATCACACAGCACTGAACTGACTCCGCACTGTGATCTACAACCATCACACAGCGCTGAACTAACTACACAATGTGATCTACGACCATCGCACAGCGCTGAACTGACTATACACTGTGATCTACATACATCGCACAGCGCTGAACTGATTCCGCACTGTGATCTACAACCATCGCAGAGCGCTGAACAGACTCTGCGGCTGTGGCCAGCGACCATCGCGCATCGCTGAACTGACTGCGGCTGTGATGTACAACCATCGCAAAGCGCTGAACTGACTCCGCACTGTGATCTACAACCTTCGCTCAGCGTTGAACTGACTCTGCGGCTCTGATCTACAGCCATCGCACGGCGCTGAACTGCCATCGCGGCTGTGGCCTGCGACCATCGCGCATCGCTGAACTGACTGCGGCTGTGATCTATAACCATCGCGCAGCACTGAACAGACTCTGCGGCTGTGATCTACAACCATCGCACAGTGCTGATCTGACTCCGCACTGTGATCTATGACCATCGCACAGCGCTGAACTGACTCTGCGGCTGTTATCTACAACCATCGCAGAGCGCTGAACTGACTCCGCACTGTGATCTGCGACCATCACACACGGCTGAACTGACTTCGCACTGTGATCTACGACCATTGCACACCGCTGAACTGACTCCGCACTGTGATCTACAACCATCGAAGAGCGCTGAACTGACTCTGCACTGTGATCTACAACCATCGCACAGTGCTGAACTGACTCCACACTGTGATCGACGACCATCGCACAGTGCTGAACTGTCTCCGCACCATGATCTGCGACCATCGCACAGCGCTGAACTGACTCCGCACTGTGATCTACAACCATCGCACAGCGCTGAACTGACTCCGCACTGTGACATACAACATTCGCACAGCACTGAACTGACTCCGCACTGTGATCTACAACCAGCGCACAGCGCTGAACTGACTCTGCGACTGTGATCTACAACCATCGCATAGCGCTGAACTGACTCCACACTGTGATCTACAACCATCGCACAGTGCTGAACTGACTCTGCGACTGTAATCTACAACCATCGCACAGCGCTGAACTGACTCCGCACTGTGATCTACGAACATCGCACAGCGCTGAACTGACTCCGCACTGTGATTTACAACCATCGCAGAGCGCTGAACTGTCTCCGCACTGGGATCTACAACCATCGCACAGCGCTGAACTGACTCGGCACTGTGACCTACAATCATCGCACAGCGCTGAACTGACTCCGCACTGTGATCTACAACCATCGCACAGCGCTGAACTGACTCTGCGACTGTGATCTACAGCTATCGCACAGTGCTGAACTGACAACGCACTGTGATCTACAACCATCGCACAGCACTGATCTGACTCTGCACTGTGATCTACAACCATCGCACAGCGCTGAACTGACTACATACAGTGATCTACGACCATCGCACAGCGCTGAAATGACTCTGCAATGTGATCTACAACCATCGCACAGCGCTGAATTGACTCTCCACTGTGATCTACAACCATCGCACAGCGCTGAACTGACTCCGCACTGTGATCTACAACCATCACACAGCTCTGAACTGACTCCGCCATGTGATCTACAAACATCGCACAGCGCTGAACTGACTCCGCACTGTGATCTACAACCATCGCACAGTGCTGAACTGACTCTGCGACTGTGATCTACAACCATCGCACAGCGCTGAATGACTCCACACTGTGATCTATGACCATCGCACAGCGCTGAACTGACTCTGCGGCTGTGATCTACAACCATCGCAGAGCGCTGAACTGACTCCGCGGCTGTGGCCTGCGACCATCGCGCATCGCTGCACTGACTGCGGCTGTGATCTACAACCATCGCACGGCGCTGAACTGACTCCACACTGTGATCTACAACTATCACACAGCGCTGAACTGACTCCGCACTGTGATCTACAACCATCGCACGGCGCTGAACTGACTCTGCCCTGTGATCTACAACCATCACACAGCTCTAAACTGACTCTGCCATGTGATCTATAAACATCGCACAGCGCTGAACTGACTCCGCACTGAGATCTACAACCATCGCACAGTGCTGAACTGACTCTGCGACTGTGATCTACAACCATCGCACAGCGCTGAACTGACTCCACACTGTGATCTACGACCATCAGACAGCGCTGAACTGACTCCGCACTGTGATCTACAACCATTGCACGGTGCTGAACTGACTCTGCAGTGTGATCTACAACCATCGCACAGCGCTGAACTGACTACACACAGTGATCTACAACCATCACACGGCGCTGAACTGACTCCGCACTGTGATCTACAACCATCGCAGAGCGCTGAACTGACTGCGGCTGTGATCTACAACCATCGCACAGCACTGAACTGACTCTGCGGCTGTGATCTACAACTATCGCACAGCGCTGAACTGACTCCGCACTGTGATCTACAACCATTGCACAGCGCTGAACTAACTCTGCGACTGTGATCTACAACCATCGCACAGCGCTGAACTGACTCCACACTGTGATCTACAACCATCGCACAGGGCTGAACTGACGCCACACTGTGATCTACGACCATCGCTCAGCACTGAACTGACGCCACACTGTGATCTACAACCATCGCACAGCGCTGAACTGACTCCGCACTGTGATCTACAACCATCGCACAGCGCTGAACTGACTCCACACTGTGATCTAAAACCATCGCACAGGGCTGAACTGACTCCACACTGTGATCTACGACCATCGCTCAGCACTGAACTGACTCTGCGACTGTGATCTACAGCAATCGCACAGCTGTGAACTGACTCTGCCATGTGATATACAACCATCGCACAGCGCTGAACTGACTCTGCGACAATGATCTACAACCATCGCACAGCGCTGAACTGACTCCGCACTGTGATCTACAACCATCGCACAGCGCTGAACTGACTCCACACTGTGATCTACAACCATCGCACAGGGCTGAACTGACTCCACACTGTGATCTACGACCATCGTTCAGCACTGAACTGACTCTGCGACTGTGATCTACAGCAATCGCACAGCTGTGAACTGACTCTGCCATGTGATATACAACCATCGCACAGCGCTGAACTAACTCTGCGACTGTGATCTACAACCATCGCACAGCGCTGAACTGACTCCACACTGTGATCTACAACCATCGCACAGGGCTGAACTGACGCCACACTGTGATCTACGACCATCGCTCAGCACTGAACTGACGCCACACTGTGATCTACAACCATCGCACAGCGCTGAACTGACTCCGCACTGTGATCTACAACCATCGCACAGCGCTGAACTGACTCCACACTGTGATCTAAAACCATCGCACAGGGCTGAACTGACTCCACACTGTGATCTACGACCATCGCTCAGCACTGAACTGACTCTGCGACTGTGATCTACAGCAATCGCACAGCTGTGAACTGACTCTGCCATGTGATATACAACCATCGCACAGCGCTGAACTGACTCTGCGACTGTGATCTACAACCATCGCACAGCGCTGAACTGACTCTGCGACTGTGATCTACAACCATCGCACAGCGCTGAACTGACTCCACACTGTGATCTACAACCATCACACAGCTCTGAACTGACTCCGCCATGTGATCTACAACCATCGCACAGCGCTGAACTGACTCTGCGACTGTGATCTACAACCATCGCACAGCGCTGAACTGACTCCGCACTGTGATCTATGAACATCGCACAGCGCTGAACTGACTCCGCACTGTGATTTACAACCATCGCAGAGCGCTGAACTGTCTCCGCACTGGGATCTACAACCATCGCACAGCGCTGAACTGACTCGGCACTGTGACCTACAATCATCGCACAGCGCTGAACTGACTCCGCACTGTGATCTACAACCATCGCACAGCGCTGAACTGACTCTGCGACTGTGATCTACAACTATCGCACAGTGCTGAACTGACAACGCACTGTGATCTACAACCATCGCACAGCACTGATCTGACTCTGCACTGTGATCTACAACCATCGCACAGCGCTGAACTGACTACATACAGTGATCTATGACCATCGCACAGCGCTGAAATGACTCTGCACTGTGATCTACAACCATCGCACAGCGCTGAATTGACTCTCCACTGTGATCTACAACCATCGCACAGCGCTGAACTGACTCCGCACTGTGATCTACAACCATCACACAGCTCTGAACTGACTCCGCCATGTGATCTACAAACATCGCACAGCGCTGAACTGACTCCGCACTGAGATCTACAACCATCGCACAGTGCTGAACCGACTCTGCGACTGTGATCTACAACCATCGCACAGCGCTGAACTGACTACACACAGTGATCTACGTACATCGCACAGCGCTGAACTGACTCCGCACTGTGACATACAACCATTGCACAGCGCTGAACTGACTCCGCACTGTGATCTACAACCATCGCACAGCGCTAAACTGACTCTGCACTGTGATCTACGACCATTGCTCAGCGCTGAACAGACTCCGCGACTGTGATCTACGACCATCGCAGAGCGCTGAACTGACTCCGCAATGTGATCTACAACCATCGCACAGCGCTGAACTGACTCTGCGGCTGTGATCTACAACCATCGCACAGTGCTGAACTGCCACCGCGGCTGTGGCCTGCGACCATCGGGCATCGCTGAACTGACTGCGGCTGTGATATACAACCATCGCGCAGCAGTGAACTGACTCTGCGGCTCTAATCTACAACCATCGCACAGCGCTGAACTGACTCCAGACTGTGATCTACAACCATCGCACAGCGCTGATTCTGACTCCGCACTGTGATCTATGACCATCGCACAGCGCTGAACTGACTCTGCGGCTGTGATCTACAACCATCGCAGAGCGCTGAACTGACTCCGCGGCTGTGGCCTGCGACCATCGCGCATCGCTGAACTGACTGCGGCTGTGATCTACAACCATCGCACGGCGCTGAACTGACTCCACACTGTGATCTACAGCCATCACACAGCGCTGAACTGACTCCGCACTGTGATCTACAACCATCGCACGGCGCTGAACTGACTCTGCCCTGTGATCTACAACCATCACACAGCACTGAACTGACTCCGCTCTGTGATCTACAACCATCACACAGCTCTGAACTGACTCCGCCATGTGATCTACAAACATCGCACAGCGCTGAACTGACTCCGCACTGAGATCTACAACCATCGCACAGTGCTGAACCGACTCTGCGACTGTGATCTACAACCATCGCACAGCGCTGAACTGACTACACACAGTGATCTACGTACATCGCACAGCGCTGAACTGACTCCGCACTGTGACATACAACCATTGCACAGCGCTGAACTGACTCCGCACTGTGATCTACAACCATCGCACAGCGCTAAACTGACTCTGCACTGTGATCTACGACCATTGCTCAGCGCTGAACAGACTCCGCAACTGTGATCTACGACCATCGCAGAGCGCTGAACTGACTCCGCAATGTGATCTACAACCATCGCACAGCGCTGAACTGACTCTGCGGCTGTGATCTACAACCATCGCACAGTGCTGAACTGCCACCGCGGCTGTGGCCTGCGACCATCGGGCATCGCTGAACTGACTGCGGCTGTGATATACAACCATCGCGCAGCAGTGAACTGACTCTGCGGCTCTAATCTACAACCATCGCACAGCGCTGAACTGACTCCAGACTGTGATCTACAACCATCGCACAGCGCTGATTCTGACTCCGCACTGTGATCTATGACCATCGCACAGCGCTGAACTGACTCTGCGGCTGTGATCTACAACCATCGCAGAGCGCTGAACTGACTCCGCGGCTGTGGCCTGCGACCATCGCGCATCGCTGAACTGACTGCGGCTGTGATCTACAACCATCGCACGGCGCTGAACTGACTCCACACTGTGATCTACAGCCATCACACAGCGCTGAACTGACTCCGCACTGTGATCTACAACCATCGCACGGCGCTGAACTGACTCTGCCCTGTGATCTACAACCATCACACAGCACTGAACTGACTCCGCACTGTGATCTACAACCATCACACAGCGCTGAACTAACTACACAATGTGATCTACGACCATCGCACAGCGCTGAACTGACTATACACTGTGATCTACATACATCGCACAGCGCTGAACTGATTCCGCACTGTGATCTACAACCATCGCAGAGCGCTGAACAGACTCCGCGGCTGTGGCCAGCGACCATCGCGCATCGCTGAACTGACTGCGGCTGTGATGTACAACCATCGCAAAGCGCTGAACTGACTCCGCACTGTGATCTACAACCTTCGCTCAGCGTTGAACTGACTCTGCGGCTCTGATCTACAGCCATCGCACGGCGCTGAACTGCCATCGCGGCTGTGGCCTGCGACCATCGCGCATCGCTGAACTGACTGCGGCTGTGATCTACAACCATCGCGCAGCACTGAACAGACTCTGCGGCTGTGATCTACAACCATCGCACAGTGCTGATCTGACTCCGCACTGTGATCTATGACCATCGCACAGCGCTGAACTGACTCTGCGGCTGTTATCTACAACCATCGCAGAGCGCTGAACTGACTCCGCACTGTGATCTGCGACCATCACACACGGCTGAACTGACTTCGCACTGTGATCTACGACCATTGCACACCGCTGAACTGACTCCGCACTGTGATCTACAACCATCGAAGAGCGCTGAACTGACTCTGCACTGTGATCTACAACCGTCGCACAGTGCTGAACTGACTCCACACTGTGATCGACGACCATCGCACAGTGCTGAACTGTCTCCGCACCATGATCTGCGACCATCGCACAGCGCTGAACTGACTCCGCACTGTGATCTACAACCATCGCACAGCGCTGAACTGACTCCGCACTGTGACATACAACATTCGCACAGCACTGAACTGACTCCGCACTGTGATCTACAACCAGCGCACAGCGCTGAACTGACTCTGCGACTGTGATCTACAACCATCGCACAGCGCTGAACTGACTCCGCACTGTGATCTACGAACATCGCACAGCGCTGAACTGACTCCGCACTGTGATTTACAACCATCGCACAGCGCTGAACTGACTCCGCACTGTGATCTACAACCATCGCACAGCGCTGAACTGACTCCGCACTGTGATCTACAACCATCACACAGCTCTGAACTGACTCCGCCATGTGATCTACAAACATCGCACAGCGCTGAACTGACTCCGCACTGTGATCTACAACCATCACACAGTGCTGAACTGACTCTGCGACTGTGATCTACAACCATCGCACAGCGCTGAACTGACTCCACACTGTGATCTATGACCATCGCACAGCGCTGAACTGACTCTGCGGCTGTGATCTACAACCATCGCAGAGCGCTGAACTGACTCCGCGGCTGTGGCCTGCGACCATCGCGCATCGCTGCACTGACTGCGGCTGTGATCTACAACCATCGCACGGCGCTGAACTGACTCCACACTGTGATCTACAACTATCACACAGCGCTGAACTGACTCCGCACTGTGATCTACAACCATCGCACGGCGCTGAACTGACTCTGCCCTGTGATCTACAACCATCACACAGCTCTAAACTGACTCTGCCATGTGATCTATAAACATCGCACAGCGCTGAACTGACTCCGCACTGAGATCTACAACCATCGCACAGTGCTGAACTGACTCTGCGACTGTGATCTACAACCATCGCACAGCGCTGAACTGACTCCACACTGTGATCTACGACCATCAGACAGCGCTGAACTGACTCCGCACTGTGATCTACAACCATTGCACGGTGCTGAACTGACTCTGCAGTGTGATCTACAACCATCGCACAGCGCTGAACTGACTACACACAGTGATCTACAACCATCACACGGCGCTGAACTGACTCCGCACTGTGATCTACAACCATCGCAGAGCGCTGAACTGACTGCGGCTGTGATCTACAACCATCGCACAGCACTGAACTGACTCTGCGGCTGTGATCTACAACTATCGCACAGCGCTGAACTGACTCCGCACTGTGATCTACAACCATTGCACAGCGCTGAACTAACTCTGCGACTGTGATCTACAACCATCGCACAGCGCTGAACTGACTCCACACTGTGATCTACAACCATTGCACAGCGCTGAACTAACTCTGCGACTGTGATCTACAACCATCGCACAGCGCTGAACTAACTCTGCGACTGTGATCTACAACCATCGCACAGCGCTGAACTGACTCCACACTGTGATCTACAACCATCGCACAGCGCTGAACTGACTCTGCGGCTGTGATCTACAACCATCGCAGAGCGCTGAACTGACTCCGCGGCTGTGGCCTGCGACCATCGCGCATCGCTGAACTGACTGCGGCTGTGATCTACAACCATCGCACGGCGCTGAACTGACTCCACACTGTGATCTACAGCCATCACACAGCGCTGAACTGACTCCGCACTGTGATCTACAACCATCGCACGGCGCTGAACTGACTCTGCCCTGTGATCTACAACCATCACACAGCACTGAACTGACTCCGCTCTGTGATCTACAACCATCACACAGCTCTGAACTGACTCCGCCATGTGATCTACAAACATCGCACAGCGCTGAACTGACTCCGCACTGAGATCTACAACCATCGCACAGTGCTGAACCGACTCTGCGACTGTGATCTACAACCATCGCACAGCGCTGAACTGACTACACACAGTGATCTACGTACATCGCACAGCGCTGAACTGACTCCGCACTGTGACATACAACCATTGCACAGCGCTGAACTGACTCCGCACTGTGATCTACAACCATCGCACAGCGCTAAACTGACTCTGCACTGTGATCTACGACCATTGCTCAGCGCTGAACAGACTCCGCAACTGTGATCTACGACCATCGCAGAGCGCTGAACTGACTCCGCAATGTGATCTACAACCATCGCACAGCGCTGAACTGACTCTGCGGCTGTGATCTACAACCATCGCACAGTGCTGAACTGCCACCGCGGCTGTGGCCTGCGACCATCGGGCATCGCTGAACTGACTGCGGCTGTGATATACAACCATCGCGCAGCAGTGAACTGACTCTGCGGCTCTAATCTACAACCATCGCACAGCGCTGAACTGACTCCAGACTGTGATCTACAACCATCGCACAGCGCTGATTCTGACTCCGCACTGTGATCTATGACCATCGCACAGCGCTGAACTGACTCTGCGGCTGTGATCTACAACCATCGCAGAGCGCTGAACTGACTCCGCGGCTGTGGCCTGCGACCATCGCGCATCGCTGAACTGACTGCGGCTGTGATCTACAACCATCGCACGGCGCTGAACTGACTCCACACTGTGATCTACAGCCATCACACAGCGCTGAACTGACTCCGCACTGTGATCTACAACCATCGCACGGCGCTGAACTGACTCTGCCCTGTGATCTACAACCATCACACAGCACTGAACTGACTCCGCACTGTGATCTACAACCATCACACAGCGCTGAACTAACTACACAATGTGATCTACGACCATCGCACAGCGCTGAACTGACTATACACTGTGATCTACATACATCGCACAGCGCTGAACTGATTCCGCACTGTGATCTACAACCATCGCAGAGCGCTGAACAGACTCCGCGGCTGTGGCCAGCGACCATCGCGCATCGCTGAACTGACTGCGGCTGTGATGTACAACCATCGCAAAGCGCTGAACTGACTCCGCACTGTGATCTACAACCTTCGCTCAGCGTTGAACTGACTCTGCGGCTCTGATCTACAGCCATCGCACGGCGCTGAACTGCCATCGCGGCTGTGGCCTGCGACCATCGCGCATCGCTGAACTGACTGCGGCTGTGATCTACAACCATCGCGCAGCACTGAACAGACTCTGCGGCTGTGATCTACAACCATCGCACAGTGCTGATCTGACTCCGCACTGTGATCTATGACCATCGCACAGCGCTGAACTGACTCTGCGGCTGTTATCTACAACCATCGCAGAGCGCTGAACTGACTCCGCACTGTGATCTGCGACCATCACACACGGCTGAACTGACTTCGCACTGTGATCTACGACCATTGCACACCGCTGAACTGACTCCGCACTGTGATCTACAACCATCGAAGAGCGCTGAACTGACTCTGCACTGTGATCTACAACCGTCGCACAGTGCTGAACTGACTCCACACTGTGATCGACGACCATCGCACAGTGCTGAACTGTCTCCGCACCATGATCTGCGACCATCGCACAGCGCTGAACTGACTCCGCACTGTGATCTACAACCATCGCACAGCGCTGAACTGACTCCGCACTGTGACATACAACATTCGCACAGCACTGAACTGACTCCGCACTGTGATCTATGACCATCGCACAGCGCTGAACTGACTCTGCGGCTGTGATCTACAACCATCGCAGAGCGCTGAACTGACTCCGCGGCTGTGGCCTGCGACCATCGCGCATCGCTGAACTGACTGCGGCTGTGATCTACAACCATCGCACGGCGCTGAACTGACTCCACACTGTGATCTACAGCCATCACACAGCGCTGAACTGACTCCGCACTGTGATCTACAACCATCGCACGGCGCTGAACTGACTCTGCCCTGTGATCTACAACCATCACACAGCACTGAACTGACTCCGCTCTGTGATCTACAACCATCACACAGCTCTGAACTGACTCCGCCATGTGATCTACAAACATCGCACAGCGCTGAACTGACTCCGCACTGAGATCTACAACCATCGCACAGTGCTGAACCGACTCTGCGACTGTGATCTACAACCATCGCACAGCGCTGAACTGACTACACACAGTGATCTACGTACATCGCACAGCGCTGAACTGACTCCGCACTGTGACATACAACCATTGCACAGCGCTGAACTGACTCCGCACTGTGATCTACAACCATCGCACAGCGCTAAACTGACTCTGCACTGTGATCTACGACCATTGCTCAGCGCTGAACAGACTCCGCAACTGTGATCTACGACCATCGCAGAGCGCTGAACTGACTCCGCAATGTGATCTACAACCATCGCACAGCGCTGAACTGACTCTGCGGCTGTGATCTACAACCATCGCACAGTGCTGAACTGCCACCGCGGCTGTGGCCTGCGACCATCGGGCATCGCTGAACTGACTGCGGCTGTGATATACAACCATCGCGCAGCAGTGAACTGACTCTGCGGCTCTAATCTACAACCATCGCACAGCGCTGAACTGACTCCAGACTGTGATCTACAACCATCGCACAGCGCTGATTCTGACTCCGCACTGTGATCTATGACCATCGCACAGCGCTGAACTGACTCTGCGGCTGTGATCTACAACCATCGCAGAGCGCTGAACTGACTCCGCGGCTGTGGCCTGCGACCATCGCGCATCGCTGAACTGACTGCGGCTGTGATCTACAACCATCGCACGGCGCTGAACTGACTCCACACTGTGATCTACAGCCATCACACAGCGCTGAACTGACTCCGCACTGTGATCTACAACCATCGCACGGCGCTGAACTGACTCTGCCCTGTGATCTACAACCATCACACAGCACTGAACTGACTCCGCACTGTGATCTACAACCATCACACAGCGCTGAACTAACTACACAATGTGATCTACGACCATCGCACAGCGCTGAACTGACTATACACTGTGATCTACATACATCGCACAGCGCTGAACTGATTCCGCACTGTGATCTACAACCATCGCAGAGCGCTGAACAGACTCCGCGGCTGTGGCCAGCGACCATCGCGCATCGCTGAACTGACTGCGGCTGTGATGTACAACCATCGCAAAGCGCTGAACTGACTCCGCACTGTGATCTACAACCTTCGCTCAGCGTTGAACTGACTCTGCGGCTCTGATCTACAGCCATCGCACGGCGCTGAACTGCCATCGCGGCTGTGGCCTGCGACCATCGCGCATCGCTGAACTGACTGCGGCTGTGATCTACAACCATCGCGCAGCACTGAACAGACTCTGCGGCTGTGATCTACAACCATCGCACAGTGCTGATCTGACTCCGCACTGTGATCTATGACCATCGCACAGCGCTGAACTGACTCTGCGGCTGTTATCTACAACCATCGCAGAGCGCTGAACTGACTCCGCACTGTGATCTGCGACCATCACACACGGCTGAACTGACTTCGCACTGTGATCTACGACCATTGCACACCGCTGAACTGACTCCGCACTGTGATCTACAACCATCGAAGAGCGCTGAACTGACTCTGCACTGTGATCTACAACCGTCGCACAGTGCTGAACTGACTCCACACTGTGATCGACGACCATCGCACAGTGCTGAACTGTCTCCGCACCATGATCTGCGACCATCGCACAGCGCTGAACTGACTCCGCACTGTGATCTACAACCATCGCACAGCGCTGAACTGACTCCGCACTGTGACATACAACATTCGCACAGCACTGAACTGACTCCGCACTGTGATCTACAACCAGCGCACAGCGCTGAACTGACTCTGCGACTGTGATCTACAACCATCGCACAGCGCTGAACTGACTCCGCACTGTGATCTACGAACATCGCACAGCGCTGAACTGACTCCGCACTGTGATTTACAACCATCGCACAGCGCTGAACTGACTCCGCACTGTGATCTACAACCATCGCACAGCGCTGAACTGACTCCGCACTGTGATCTACAACCATCACACAGCTCTGAACTGACTCCGCCATGTGATCTACAAACATCGCACAGCGCTGAACTGACTCCGCACTGTGATCTACAACCATCACACAGTGCTGAACTGACTCTGCGACTGTGATCTACAACCATCGCACAGCGCTGAACTGACTCCACACTGTGATCTATGACCATCGCACAGCGCTGAACTGACTCTGCGGCTGTGATCTACAACCATCGCAGAGCGCTGAACTGACTCCGCGGCTGTGGCCTGCGACCATCGCGCATCGCTGCACTGACTGCGGCTGTGATCTACAACCATCGCACGGCGCTGAACTGACTCCACACTGTGATCTACAACTATCACACAGCGCTGAACTGACTCCGCACTGTGATCTACAACCATCGCACGGCGCTGAACTGACTCTGCCCTGTGATCTACAACCATCACACAGCTCTAAACTGACTCTGCCATGTGATCTATAAACATCGCACAGCGCTGAACTGACTCCGCACTGAGATCTACAACCATCGCACAGTGCTGAACTGACTCTGCGACTGTGATCTACAACCATCGCACAGCGCTGAACTGACTCCACACTGTGATCTACGACCATCAGACAGCGCTGAACTGACTCCGCACTGTGATCTACAACCATTGCACGGTGCTGAACTGACTCTGCAGTGTGATCTACAACCATCGCACAGCGCTGAACTGACTACACACAGTGATCTACAACCATCACACGGCGCTGAACTGACTCCGCACTGTGATCTACAACCATCGCAGAGCGCTGAACTGACTGCGGCTGTGATCTACAACCATCGCACAGCACTGAACTGACTCTGCGGCTGTGATCTACAACTATCGCACAGCGCTGAACTGACTCCGCACTGTGATCTACAACCATTGCACAGCGCTGAACTAACTCTGCGACTGTGATCTACAACCATCGCACAGCGCTGAACTGACTCCACACTGTGATCTACAACCATTGCACAGCGCTGAACTAACTCTGCGACTGTGATCTACAACCATCGCACAGCGCTGAACTAACTCTGCGACTGTGATCTACAACCATCGCACAGCGCTGAACTGACTCCACACTGTGATCTACAACCATCGCACAGCGCTGAACTGACTCTGCGGCTGTGATCTACAACCATCGCAGAGCGCTGAACTGACTCCGCGGCTGTGGCCTGCGACCATCGCGCATCGCTGAACTGACTGCGGCTGTGATCTACAACCATCGCACGGCGCTGAACTGACTCCACACTGTGATCTACAGCCATCACACAGCGCTGAACTGACTCCGCACTGTGATCTACAACCATCGCACGGCGCTGAACTGACTCTGCCCTGTGATCTACAACCATCACACAGCACTGAACTGACTCCGCTCTGTGATCTACAACCATCACACAGCTCTGAACTGACTCCGCCATGTGATCTACAAACATCGCACAGCGCTGAACTGACTCCGCACTGAGATCTACAACCATCGCACAGTGCTGAACCGACTCTGCGACTGTGATCTACAACCATCGCACAGCGCTGAACTGACTACACACAGTGATCTACGTACATCGCACAGCGCTGAACTGACTCCGCACTGTGACATACAACCATTGCACAGCGCTGAACTGACTCCGCACTGTGATCTACAACCATCGCACAGCGCTAAACTGACTCTGCACTGTGATCTACGACCATTGCTCAGCGCTGAACAGACTCCGCAACTGTGATCTACGACCATCGCAGAGCGCTGAACTGACTCCGCAATGTGATCTACAACCATCGCACAGCGCTGAACTGACTCTGCGGCTGTGATCTACAACCATCGCACAGTGCTGAACTGCCACCGCGGCTGTGGCCTGCGACCATCGGGCATCGCTGAACTGACTGCGGCTGTGATATACAACCATCGCGCAGCAGTGAACTGACTCTGCGGCTCTAATCTACAACCATCGCACAGCGCTGAACTGACTCCAGACTGTGATCTACAACCATCGCACAGCGCTGATTCTGACTCCGCACTGTGATCTATGACCATCGCACAGCGCTGAACTGACTCTGCGGCTGTGATCTACAACCATCGCAGAGCGCTGAACTGACTCCGCGGCTGTGGCCTGCGACCATCGCGCATCGCTGAACTGACTGCGGCTGTGATCTACAACCATCGCACGGCGCTGAACTGACTCCACACTGTGATCTACAGCCATCACACAGCGCTGAACTGACTCCGCACTGTGATCTACAACCATCGCACGGCGCTGAACTGACTCTGCCCTGTGATCTACAACCATCACACAGCACTGAACTGACTCCGCACTGTGATCTACAACCATCACACAGCGCTGAACTAACTACACAATGTGATCTACGACCATCGCACAGCGCTGAACTGACTATACACTGTGATCTACATACATCGCACAGCGCTGAACTGATTCCGCACTGTGATCTACAACCATCGCAGAGCGCTGAACAGACTCCGCGGCTGTGGCCAGCGACCATCGCGCATCGCTGAACTGACTGCGGCTGTGATGTACAACCATCGCAAAGCGCTGAACTGACTCCGCACTGTGATCTACAACCTTCGCTCAGCGTTGAACTGACTCTGCGGCTCTGATCTACAGCCATCGCACGGCGCTGAACTGCCATCGCGGCTGTGGCCTGCGACCATCGCGCATCGCTGAACTGACTGCGGCTGTGATCTACAACCATCGCGCAGCACTGAACAGACTCTGCGGCTGTGATCTACAACCATCGCACAGTGCTGATCTGACTCCGCACTGTGATCTATGACCATCGCACAGCGCTGAACTGACTCTGCGGCTGTTATCTACAACCATCGCAGAGCGCTGAACTGACTCCGCACTGTGATCTGCGACCATCACACACGGCTGAACTGACTTCGCACTGTGATCTACGACCATTGCACACCGCTGAACTGACTCCGCACTGTGATCTACAACCATCGAAGAGCGCTGAACTGACTCTGCACTGTGATCTACAACCGTCGCACAGTGCTGAACTGACTCCACACTGTGATCGACGACCATCGCACAGTGCTGAACTGTCTCCGCACCATGATCTGCGACCATCGCACAGCGCTGAACTGACTCCGCACTGTGATCTACAACCATCGCACAGCGCTGAACTGACTCCGCACTGTGACATACAACATTCGCACAGCACTGAACTGACTCCGCACTGTGATCTACAACCAGCGCACAGCGCTGAACTGACTCTGCGACTGTGATCTACAACCATCGCATAGCGCTGAACTGACTCCACACTGTGATCTACAACCATCGCACAGTGCTGAACTGACTCTGCGACTGTAATCTACAACCATCGCACAGCGCTGAACTGACTCTGCACTGTGATCTACGAACATCGCACAGCGCTGAACTGACTCCGCACTGTGATTTACAACCATCGCACAGCGCTGAACTGACTCCGCACTGTGATCTACAACCATCGCACAGCGCTGAACTGACTCCGCACTGTGATCTACAACCATCACACAGCTCTGAACTGACTCCGCCATGTGATCTACAAACATCGCACAGCGCTGAACTGACTCCGCACTGTGATCTACAACCATCACACAGTGCTGAACTGACTCTGCGACTGTGATCTACAACCATCGCACAGCGCTGAACTGACTCCACACTGTGATCTATGACCATCGCACAGCGCTGAACTGACTCTGCGGCTGTGATCTACAACCATCGCAGAGCGCTGAACTGACTCCGCGGCTGTGGCCTGCGACCATCGCGCATCGCTGCACTGACTGCGGCTGTGATCTACAACCATCGCACGGCGCTGAACTGACTCCACACTGTGATCTACAACTATCACACAGCGCTGAACTGACTCCGCACTGTGATCTACAACCATCGCACGGCGCTGAACTGACTCTGCCCTGTGATCTACAACCATCACACAGCTCTAAACTGACTCTGCCATGTGATCTATAAACATCGCACAGCGCTGAACTGACTCCGCACTGAGATCTACAACCATCGCACAGTGCTGAACTGACTCTGCGACTGTGATCTACAACCATCGCACAGCGCTGAACTGACTCCACACTGTGATCTACGACCATCAGACAGCGCTGAACTGACTCCGCACTGTGATCTACAACCATTGCACGGTGCTGAACTGACTCTGCAGTGTGATCTACAACCATCGCACAGCGCTGAACTGACTACACACAGTGATCTACAACCATCACACGGCGCTGAACTGACTCCGCACTGTGATCTACAACCATCGCAGAGCGCTGAACTGACTGCGGCTGTGATCTACAACCATCGCACAGCACTGAACTGACTCTGCGGCTGTGATCTACAACTATCGCACAGCGCTGAACTGACTCCGCACTGTGATCTACAACCATTGCACAGCGCTGAACTAACTCTGCGACTGTGATCTACAACCATCGCACAGCGCTGAACTGACTCCACACTGTGATCTACAACCATTGCACAGCGCTGAACTAACTCTGCGACTGTGATCTACAACCATCGCACAGCGCTGAACTGACTCCACACTGTGATCTACAACCATCGCACAGGGCTGAACTGACGCCACACTGTGATCTACGACCATCGCTCAGCACTGAACTGACGCCACACTGTGATCTACAACCATCGCACAGCGCTGAACTGACTCCGCACTGTGATCTACAACCATCGCACAGCGCTGAACTGACTCCACACTGTGATCTAAAACCATCGCACAGGGCTGAACTGACTCCACACTGTGATCTACGACCATCGCTCAGCACTGAACTGACTCTGCGACTGTGATCTACAGCAATCGCACAGCTGTGAACTGACTCTGCCATGTGATATACAACCATCGCACAGCGCTGAACTGACTCTGCGACAATGATCTACAACCATCGCACAGCGCTGAACTGACTCCGCACTGTGATCTACAACCATCGCACAGCGCTGAACTGACTCCACACTGTGATCTACAACCATCGCACAGGGCTGAACTGACTCCACACTGTGATCTACGACCATCGTTCAGCACTGAACTGACTCTGCGACTGTGATCTACAGCAATCGCACAGCTGTGAACTGACTCTGCCATGTGATATACAACCATCGCACAGCGCTGAACTGACTCTGCGACTGTGATCTACAACCATCGCACAGCGCTGAACTGACTCCACACTGTGATGTACAACCATCGCACAGCGCTGAACTGACTCCGCACTGTGATCTACAACCATCGCACAGCGCTGAACTGACTCCACACTGTGATCTACAACCATCGCACAGGGCTGAACTGACCCCACAGTGTGATCTACGACCATCGCTCAGCACTGAACTGACTCTGCGACTGTGATCTACAGCAATCGCACAGCTGTGAACTGACTCTGCCATGTGATATACAACCATCGCACAGCGCTGAACTGACTCTGCGACTGTGATCTACAACCATCGCACAGCGCTGAACTGACTCTGCGACTGTGATCTACAACCATCGCACAGGGCTGAACTGACTCCACACTGTGATCTACAACCATCACACAGCTCTGAACTGACTCCGCCATGTGATCTACAACCATCGCACAGCGCTGAACTGACTCTGCGACTGTGATCTACAACCATCGCATAGCGCTGAACTGACTCCACACTGTGATCTACAACCATCGCACAGTGCTGAACTGACTCTGCGACCGTGATCTACAACCATCGCACAGCGCTGAACTGACTCCGCACTGTGATCTATGAACATCGCACAGCGCTGAACTGACTCCGCACTGTGATTTACAACCATCGCAGAGCGCTGAACTGTCTCCGCACTGGGATCTACAACCATCGCACAGCGCTGAACTGACTCGGCACTGTGACCTACAATCATCGCACAGCGCTGAACTGACTCCGCACTGTGATCTACAACCATCGCACAGCGCTGAACTGACTCTGCGACTGTGATCTACAACTATCGCACAGTGCTGAACTGACAACGCACTGTGATCTACAACCATCGCACAGCACTGATCTGACTCTGCACTGTGATCTACAACCATCGCACAGCACTGAACTGTCTACATACAGTGATCTATGACCATCGCACAGCGCTGAAATGACTCTGCACTGTGATCTACAACCATCGCACAGCGCTGAATTGACTCTCCACTGTGATCTACAACCATCGCACAGCGCTGAACTGACTCCGCACTGTGATCTACAACCATCACACAGCTCTGAACTGACTCCGCCATGTGATCTACAAACATCGCACAGCGCTGAACTGACTCCGCACTGAGATCTACAACCATCGCACAGTGCTGAACCGACTCTGCGACTGTGATCTACAACCATCGCACAGCGCTGAACTGACTACACACAGTGATCTACGTACATCGCACAGCGCTGAACTGACTCCGCACTGTGACATACAACCATTGCACAGCGCTGAACTGACTCCGCACTGTGATCTACAACCATCGCACAGCGCTAAACTGACTCTGCACTGTGATCTACGACCATTGCTCAGCGCTGAACAGACTCCGCGACTGTGATCTACGACCATCGCAGAGCGCTGAACTGACTCCGCAATGTGATCTACAACCATCGCACAGCGCTGAACTGACTCTGCGGCTGTGATCTACAACCATCGCACAGTGCTGAACTGCCACCGCGGCTGTGGCCTGCGACCATCGGGCATCGCTGAACTGACTGCGGCTGTGATATACAACCATCGCGCAGCAGTGAACTGACTCTGCGGCTCTAATCTACAACCATCGCACAGCGCTGAACTGACTCCAGACTGTGATCTACAGCCATCGCACAGCGCTGATTCTGACTCCGCACTGTGATCTATGACCATCGCACAGCGCTGAACTGACTCTGCGGCTGTGATCTACAACCATCGCAGAGCGCTGAACTGACTCCGCGGCTGTGGCCTGCGACCATCGCGCATCGCTGAACTGACTGCGGCTGTGATCTACAACCATCGCACGGCGCTGAACTGACTCCACACTGTGATCTACAGCCATCACACAGCGCTGAACTGACTCCGCACTGTGATCTACAACCTTCGCACAGTGCTGATCTGACTCCGCACTGTGATCTATGACCATCGCACAGCGCTGAACTGACTCTGCGGCTGTAATCTACAATCATCGCACAGCGCTGAACTGACTCCGCACTGTGATCTACAACCTTCGCACAGTGCTGATCTGACTCCGCACTGTGATCTATGACCATCGCACAGCGCTGAACTGACTCTGCGGCTGTTATCTACAACGATCGCAGAGCGCTGAACTGACTCCGCACTGTGATCTGCGACCATCACACACGGCTGAACTGACTTCGCACTGTGATCTACGACCATTGCACACCGCTGAACTGACTCCGCACTGTGATCTACAACCATCGAAGAGCGCTGAACTGACTCTGCACTGTGATCTACAACCATCGCACAGTGCTGAACTGACTCCACACTGTGATCGACGACCATCGCACAGTGCTGAACTGTCTCCGCACCATGATCTGCGACCATCGCACAGCGCTGAACTGACTCCGCACTGTGATCTACAACCATCGCACAGCGCTGAACTGACTCCGCACTATGACATACAACATTCGCACAGCACTGAACTGACTCCGCACTGTGATCTACAACCAGCGCACAGCGCTGAACTGACTCTGCGACTGTGATCTACAACCATCGCATAGCGCTGAACTGACTCCACACTGTGATCTACAACCATCGCACAGTGCTGAACTGACTCTGCGACTGTAATCTACAACCATCGCACAGCGCTGAACTGACTCCGCACTGTGATCTACGAACATCGCACAGCGCTGAACTGACTCCGCACTGTGATTTACGACCATCGCAGAGCGCTGAACTGTCTCCGCACTGGGATCTACAACCATCGCACAGCGCTGAACTGACTCGGCACTGTGACCTACAATCATCGCACAGCGCTGAACTGACTCCGCACTGTGATCTACAACCATCGCACAGCGCTGAACTGACTCTGCGACTGTGATCTACAGCTATCGCACAGTGCTGAACTGACAACGCACTGTGATCTACAACCATCGCACAGCACTGATCTGACTCTGCACTGTGATCTACAACCATCGCACAGCGCTGAACTGACTACATACAGTGATCTACGACCATCGCACAGCGCTGAAATGACTCTGCAATGTGATCTACAACCATCGCACAGCGCTGAATTGACTCTCCACTGTGATCTACAACCATCGCACAGCGCTGAACTGACTCCGCACTGTGATCTACAACCATCACACAGCTCTGAACTGACTCCGCCATGTGATCTACAACCATCGCACAGCGCTGAACTGACTCCGCACTGTGATCTACAACCATCGCACAGTGCTGAACTGACTCTGCGACTGTGATCTACAACCATCGCACAGCGCTGAACTGACTCCACACTGTGATCTATGACCATCGCACAGCGCTGAACTGACTCTGCGGCTGTGATCTACAACCATCGCAGAGCGCTGAACTGACTCCGCGGCTGTGGCCTGCGACCATCGCGCATCGCTGCACTGACTGCGGCTGTGATCTACAACCATCGCACGGCGCTGAACTGACTCCACACTGTGATCTACAACTATCACACAGCGCTGAACTGACTCCGCACTGTGATCTACAACCATCGCACGGCGCTGAACTGACTCTGCCCTGTGATCTACAACCATCACACAGCACTGCACTGACTCCGCACTGTGATCTACAACCATCACACAGCGCTGAACTAACTGCACAATGTGATCTACGACCATCGCACAGCGCTGAACTGACTATACACTGTGATGTACATACATCGCACAGCGCTGAACTGATTCCGCACTGTGATCTACAACCATCGCAGAGCGCTGAACAGACTCCGCGGCTGTGGCCAGCGACCATCGCGCATCGCTGAACTGACTGCGGCTGTGATGTACAACCATCGCACAGTGCTGAACTGACTCCGCACTGTGATCTACAACCTTCGCTCAGCGTTGAACTGACTCTGCGGCTGTGATCTACAACCATCGCACGGCGCTGAACTGCCACCGCGGCTGTGGCCTGCGACCATCGCGCATCGCTGAACTTACTGCGGCTGTGATCTACAACCATCGCGCAGCACTGAACAGACTCTGCGGCTGTGATCTACAACCATCGCACAGTGCTGATCTGACTCCGCACTGTGATCTATGACCATCGCACAGCGCTGAACTGACTCTGCGGCTGTAATCTACAATCATCACACAGCGCTGAACTGACTCCGCACTGTGATCTACAACCTTCGCACAGTGCTGATCTGACTCCGCACTTTGATCTATGACCATCGCACAGCGCTGAACTGACTCTGCGACTGTTATCTACAACCATCGCAGAGCGCTGAACTGACTCCGCGGCTGTGGCCAGCGACCATCGCGCATCGCTGAACTGACTGCGGCTGTGATGTACAACCATCGCTCAGCGTTGAACTGACTCTGCGGCTGTGATCTACAACCATCGCACGGCGCTGAACTGACTCCACACTGTGATCTACAAACATTACACAGCGCTGAACTGACTGCACAATATGATCTACGACCATCGCATAGCGCTGAACTGACTACACACTGTGATCTACAACCATCGCACAGCGCTGAACTGACTACACACTGTGATCTACGACCATTGTACAACGCTGAACTGACTCCGCACCGTGATCTACAACCATCGCACAGCGCTGGACTGACTCTGCGGCTGTTAACTACAACGATCGCACAGCGCTGAACTGACTCAGCACTGTGATCTACGACCATCGCACATCGCTGAAATGACTCTGCACTGTGATCTACAACCATCGCACAGCGCTGAATTGACTCTCCACTTTGATCTACAACCATCGCACAGCGCTGAACTGACTCCACACTGTGATCTACAACCATCACACAGCTCTGAACTGACTCCGCCATGTGATCTACAAACATCGCACAGCGCTGAACTGACTCCGCACTGTGATCTACAACCATCGCACAGTGCTGAACTGACTCTGCGACTGTTATCTACAACCATCGCACAGCGCTGAACTGACTCCACACTGTGATCTACGACCATCAGACAGCGCTGAACTGACTCCGCACTGTGATCTACAACCATTGCACGGTGCTGAACTGACTCTGCAGTGTGATTTACAACCATCGCACAGCGCTGAACTGACTACACACAGTGATCTACAACCATCACACTGCGCTGAACTGACTCCGCACTGTGATCTACAACCATCGCAGAGCGCTGAACTGACTGCGGCTGTGATCTACAACCATCGCACAGCACTGAACTGACTCTGCGGCTGTGATCTACAACTATCGCACAGCGCTGAACTGACTCCGCACTGTGATCTACAACCATTGCACAGCGCTGAACTGACTCTGCGACTGTGATCTACAACCATCGCACGGCACTGAACTGACTCTGCGACTGTGATCTACAATCATCGCACAGCGCTGAACTGACTCCGCACTGTGGTCTACAACCATTGCACAGCGCTGAACTGACTCGGCAATGTGATCTACAACCATCGCACAGCGCTGAACTGGCTCCACACTGTGATCTACGACCATCACACAGCGCTGAACTGACTCCGCACTGTGATCTACAACCATCGCACAGCGCTGAACTGACTGTGCAGTGTGATCTAGAACCATCGCACAGCGCTGAACTGACTCCGCACTGTGATCTACAACCATCGCACAGCGCTGAACTGACTACACACTGTGATCTACAACCATCGCACGGCGCTGAACTGACTCCGCACTGTGAACTACAACCATCGCACAGTGCTGAACTGACTCCACACTGTGAACTATAACCATCGCACAGCGCTGAACTGACTCCGCACAATGATCTACGACCATCGCACAGCGCTGAACTGACTCCGCTCTGAAATCTACAACCATCGCACAGTGCTGAACTGACTGCACACTGTGATCTGCGACCATCGCACAGCGCTGAACTGACTCCACACTGTGATCTACGACCATCGCACAGTGCTGAACTGACTCCGCACCGTGATCTGTGACCATCGCACAGCGCTGAACTGACTCCACACTGTGATCTACGACCATCGCACAGTGCTGAACTGACTCCGCACCGTGATCTGTGACCATCGCACACGGCTGAACTGACTCCGCACTGTGATCTACAATCATCGTACGGCGCTGAACTGACTCCGCACTGAGATCTACGACCATCGCACGGCGCTGAACTGACTCCACACTGTGATCTACAACCATCGCACACCGCTGAACTGACTCCACACTGTGATCTACAACCATCGCAGAGTGCTGAACTGACTCCACACTGTGATCTACGACCATCGCAGAGTGCTGAACTGTCTCCGCACCGTGATCTGCGACCATCGCACAGCGCTGAACTGACTCCGCACTGTGATCTACAACCATCACACAACGCTGAACTGACTGCACAATGTGATCTACGACCATCGCACAGCGCTGAACTGACTACACACAGTGATCTACAACCATCGCACAGCGTTGAACTGACTCCACATTGAGATATACAACCATCGCACCGCACTGAACTGACTCTGCGACGGTGATCTACAACCATTGCACAGCGCTGAACTGACTCCACACTGTGATCTACGAGCATCGCACAGTGCTGAACTGACTCCGCACCGTGATCTGCGACCATCGCACAGCGCTGAACTGACTCTGCAGTGTGATCTACAACCGTCACACAACGCTGAACTGACTGCACAATGTGATCTACGACCATCGCACAGCGCTGAACTGACTACACACAGTGATCTACATACATCGCACAGCGCTGAACTGACTCCGCACTGTGACATACAACCATCGCACAGCGCTGAACTGACTCCGCACTGTGATCTACAACCATCGCACAGCGCTAAACTGACTCTGCACTGTGATCTACGAGCATTGCTCAGCGTAGAACAGACTCCGCGACTGTGATCTACGACCATCGCAGAGCGCTGAACTGACTCCGCAATGTGATCTACGACTATCGCAAAGCTCTCAACTGACCCTGCACTGTCATCTACGACCATTGCACAGTGCTGAACTGACTCCGCACTGTGATATACAACCATCACGCAGTAGTGAACTGACTCTGTGGCTCTAATCTACAACCATCGCACGGCGCTGAACTGACTCCAGAATGTGATCTACAACCATCGCACAGCACTGATTCTGACTCCGCACTGTGATCTACAACCATCACACAGCACTGAACTGACTCCGCACTGTGATCTACAACCATCACACAGCGCTGAACTAACTGCACAATGTGATCTACGACCATCGCACAGCGCTGAACTGACTATACACTGTGATCTACATACATCGCACAGCGCTGAACTGATTCCGCACTGTGATCTACAACCATCGCAGAGCGCTGAACAGACTCCGCGGCTGTGGCCAGCGACCATCGCGCATCGCTGAACTGAATGCGGCTGTGATGTACAACCATCGCACAGCGCTGAACTGACTCCGCACTGTGATCTACAACCTTCGCTCAGCGTTGAACTGACTCTGCGGCTGTGATCTACAGCCATCGCACGGCGCTGAACTGCCACCGCGGCTGTGGCCTGCGACAATCGCGCATCGCTGAACTGACTACGGCTGTGATCTACAACCATCGCGCAGCACTGAACAGACTCTGCGGCTGTGATCTACAACCATCGCACAGTGCTGATCTGACTCCGCACTGTGATCTATGACCATCGCACAGCGCTGAACTGACTCTGCGGCTGTAATCTACAATCATCACACAGCGCTGAACTGACTCCGCACTGTGATCTACAACCTTCGCACAGTGCTGATCTGACTCCGCACTGTGATCTATGACCATCGCACAGCGCTGAACTGACTCTGCGGCTGTTATCTACAACCATCGCAGAGCGCTGAACTGACTCCGCGGCTGTGGCCAGCGACCATCGCGCATCGCTGAACTGACTGCGGCTGTGATGTACAACCATCGCTCAGCGTTGAACTGACTCTGCGGCTGTGATCTACAACCATCGCACGGCGCTGAACTGACTCCACACTGTGATCTACAAACATTACACAGCGCTGAACTGACTGCACAATATGATCTACGACCATCGCTTAGCGCTGAACTGACTACACACTGTGATCTACAACCATCGCACAGCGCTGAACTGACTACACACTGTGATCTACGACCATTGTACACCGCTGAACTGACTCCGCACTGTGATCTACAACCATCGCACAGCGCTGGACTGACTCTGCCGCTGTGATCTACAACCATCACAGAGCGCTGAACTGACTCTGCGGCTGTTACCTACAACGATCGCACAGCGCTGAACTGACTCCGCATTGTGACATACAACCATCCCACAGCGCTGAACTGACTCCGCACTGAGATCAACAACCATCGCACAGCGCTGAACTGACTCTGCGACTGTGATATACAACCATCGCACAGTGCTGAACTGACTCCACACTGTGATCTACGACCAACACACAGCGCTGAACTGACTCCGCACTGTGATCTACAACCATCGCACGGCACTGAACTGACTCTGCACTGTGATCTGCAACCATCGCACAGTGCTGAACTGACTCCACACTGTGATCTACGACCATCGCACAGTGCTGAACTGTCTCCGCACCATGATCTGCGACCATCGCACAGCGCTGAACTGACTCCGCACTGTGATCTACAACCATCGCACAGCGCTGAACTGACTCCGCACTGTGACATACAACCATCGCACAGCGCTGAACTGACCCCGCACTGTGATCTACAACCATCGCACAGCGCTGAACTGACTCTGCGACTGTGATCAACAACCATCGCACAGCGCTGAACTGACTTCGCACTGTGATCTACAACCATCGCACACGGCTGAACAGACTTCGCACTGTGATCAACAACCATCACACAGCACTGAACTGACTCCGCACTGTGATCTACGACCATCGCACAGCGCTGAACTGACTACACCCTGTAATCTACATACATCGCACAGCGCTGAACTGACTCCACACTGTGATCTACGACCAACACACAGCACGGAACTGACGCCGCACTGTGATCTACAACCATCGCACAGCGCTGAACTGACTCTGCACTGTGATCTACAACCATCGCACAGCGCAGAACTGACTTCGCACTGTGATCTACAACCATCGCACAGTGCTGAACTGACTCCACACTGTGATCTACGACCATCGCACAGTGCTGAACTGTCTCCGCACCATGATCTGCGACCATCGCACAGCGCTGAACTGACTCCGCACTGTGACATACAACATTCGCACAGCGCTGAACTGACTCCGCACTGTGATCTACAACCATCGCACAGCGCTGAACTGACTCTGCGACTGTGATCTACAACTATCGCACAGTGCTGAACTGACAACGCACTGTGATCTACAACCATCGCACAGCACTGATCTGACTCTGCACTGTGATCTACAACCATCGCACAGCGCTGAACTGACTACATACAGTGATCTACGACCATCGCACGGTGCTGAACTGACTCTGCAGTGTGATTTACAACCATCGCACAGCGCTGAACTGACTACACACAGTGATCTACAACCATCACACGGCGCTGAACTGACTCCGCACTGTGATCTACAACCATCGCAGAGCGCTGAACTGACTGCGGCTGTGATCTACAACCATCGCACAGCACTGAACTGACTCTGCGGCTGTGATCTACAACTATCGCACAGCGCTGAACTGACTCCGCACTGTGATCTACAACCATTGCACAGCGCTGAACTGACTCTGCGACTGTGATCTACAACCATCGCACGGCGCTGAACTGACTCTGCGACTGTGATCTACAATCATCGCACAGCGCTGAACTGACTCCGCACTGTGGTCTACAACCATCGCACAGCGCTGAACTGACTCGGCAATGTGATCTACAACCATCGCACAGCGCTGAACTGGCTCCACACTGTGATCTACGACCATCACACAGCGCTGAACTGACTCCGCACTGTGATCTACAACCATCGCATAGCGCTGAACTGACTCTGCAGTGTGATCTAGAACCATCGCACAGCGCTGAACTGACTCCGCACTGTGATCTACAACCATCGCACAGCGCTGAACTGACTACACACTGTGATCTACAACCATCGCACGGCGCTGAACTGACTCCGCACTGTGAACTACAACCATCGCACAGTGCTGAACTGACTCCACACTGTGAACTACAACCATCGCACAGCGCTGAACTGACTCCGCACTATGATCTACGACCATCGCACAGCGCTGAACTGACTCCGCTCTGAAATCTACAACCATCGCACAGTGCTGAACTGACTGCACACTGTGATCTGCGACCATCGCACAGCGCTGAACTGACTCCACACTGTGATCTACGACCATCGCACAGTGCTGAACTGACTCCGCACCGTGATCTGTGACCATCGCACAGCGCTGAACTGACTCCACACTGTGATCTACGACCATCGCACAGTGCTGAACTGACTCCGCACCGTGATCTGTGACCATCGCACACGGCTGAACTGACTCCGCACTGTGATCTACAATCATCGTACGGCGCTGAACTGACTCCGCACTGAGATCTACGACCATCGCACGGCGCTGAACTGACTCCACACTGTGATCTACAACCATCGCACACCGCTGAACTGACTCCACACTGTGATCTACAACCATCGCACAGTGCTGAACTGCCACCGCGGCTGTGGCCTGCGACCATCAGGCATCGCTGAACTGACTGCGGCTGTGATATACAACCATCACGCAGCAGTGAACTGACTCTGTGGCTCTAATCTACAACCATCGCACAGCGCTGATCTAACTGCACAATGTGATCTACGACCATCGCACAGCGCTGAACTGACTATCACTGTGATCTACATACATCGCACAGCGCTGAACTGATTCCGCACTGTGATCTACAACAATCGCAGAGCGCTGAACAGACTCCGTGGCTGTGGCCAGCGACCATCGCGCATCGCTGAACTGACTGCGGCTGTGATGTACAACCATCGCACAGCGCTGAACTGACTCCGCACTGTGATCTACAACCATCACAGAGTGCTGAACTGACTCTGCGGCTGTTACCTACAACGAACGCACAGCGCTGAACTGACTCCGCACTGTGATCTACAACCATCGCACAGCGCTGAACTGACTCCGCACTGAGATCTACAACCATCACACAGCGCTGAACTGATTCTGCGACTGTGATCTACAACCATCGCACAGCGCTGAACTGACTCCACACTGTGATCTACGACCATCAAACAGCGCTGAACTGACACCGCACTGTGATCTACAACCATCGCACGGCGCTGAACTGACTACACACTGTGATCTACGACCATTGTACACCGCTGAACTGACTCCGCACTGTGATCTACAACCATCGCACAGCGCTGGACTGACTCTGCCGCTGTGATCTACAACCATCACAGAGCGCTGAACTGACTCTGCGGCTGTTACCTACAACGATCGCACAGCGCTGAACTGACTCCGCACTGTGATCTACAACCATCGCACAGCGCTGAACTGACTCCGCACTGAGATCTACAACCATCACGCAGCGCTGAACTGATTCTGCGACTGTGATCTACAACCATCGCACAGCGCTGAACTGACTCCACACTGTGATCTACGACCATCAAACAGCGCTGAACTGACACCGCACTGTGATCTACAACCATCGCACGGCGCTGAACTGACTCTGCAGTGTGATCTACAACCATCGCACAGCGCTGAACTGACTCCACACTGTGAACTACAACCATCGCACAGTGCTGAACTGACTACACACTGTGATCTATGACCATCGCAGAGTGCTGAAATGACTCCGCACTGTGATCTGCGACCATCACACACGGCTGAACTGACTTCGCACTGTGATCTACGACCATTGCACACCGCTGAACTGACTCCGCACTGTGATCTACAACCATCGAAGAGCGCTGAACTGACTCTGCACTGTGATCTACAACCATCGCACAGTGCTGAACTGACTCCACACTGTGATCTACGACCATCGCACAGTGCTGAACTGTCTCCGCACCACGATCTGCGACCATCGCACAGCGCTGAACTGACTCCGCACTGTGATCTACAACCATCGCACAGCGCTGAACTGACTCCGCACTGTGACATACAACATTCGCAGAGCGCTGAACTGACTCCGCACTGTGATCTACAACCATCGCACAGCGCTGAACTGACTCTGCGACTGTGATCTACAACCATCGCATAGCGCTGAACTGACTCCACACTGTGATCTACAACCATCGCACAGTGCTGAACTGACTCCGCACTGTGATCTACGAACATCGCACAGCGCTGAACTGACTCCGCAATGTGATTTACAACCATCGCAGAGCGCTGAACTGTCTCCGCACTGGGATCTACAACCATCGCACACGGCTGAACTGACTCCGCACTGTGATCTACAACCATCACACAACGCTGAACTGACTCCACATTGAGATATACAACCATCGCACCGCACTGAACTGACTCTGCGACGGTGATCTACAACCATCGCACAGCGCTGAACTGACTCCACACTGTGATCTACGAGCATCGCACAGTGCTGAACTGACTCCGCACCGTGATCTGCGACCATCGCACAGCGCTGAACTGACTCCGCTCTGAAATCTGCAACCATCGCATAGTGCTGAACTGACTGCACACTGTGATCTGCGACCATCGCACAGCGCTGAACTGACTCCACACTGTGATCTACGACCATCGCACAGTGCTGAACTGACTCCGCACCGTGATCTGTGACCATCGCACAGCGCTGAACTGACTCCACACTGTGATCTACGACCATCGCACAGCGCTGAACTGACTCTGCGGCTGTAATCTACAATCATCACACAGCGCTGAACTGACTCCGCACTGTGATCTACAACCTTCGCACAGTGCTGATCTGACTCTGCACTGTGATCTATGACCATCGCACAGCGCTGAACTGAATCTGCGACTGTGATCAACAACCATCGCACAGCGCTGAACTGACTTCGCACTGTGATCTACAACCATCGCACACGGCTGAACAGACTTCGCACTGTGATCAACAACCATCACAGAGCACTGAACTGACTCCGCACTGTGATCTACGACCATCGCACAGCGCTGAACTGACTACACCCTGTAATCTACATACATCGCACAGCGCTGAACTGACTCCACACTGTGATCTACGACCAACACACAGCACGGAACTGACTCCGCACTGTGATCTACAACCATCGCACGGCGCTGAACTGACTCTGCACTGTGATCTACAACCATCGCACAGCGCAGAACTGACTACACACTGTGATCTACGACCATCGCAGAGTGCTGAACTGACTCCGCACTGTGATCTGCGACCATCACACACGGCTGAACTGACTTCGCACTGTGATCTACGACCATTGCACACCGCTGAACTGACTCCGCACTGTGATCTACAACCATCGAAGAGCGCTGAACTGACTCTGCACTGTGATCTACAACCATCGCACAGTGCTGAACTGACTCCACACTGTGATCTACGACCATCGCACAGTGCTGAACTGTCTCCGCACCATGATCTGCGACCATCGCACAGCGCTGAACTGACTCCGCACTGTGATCTACAACCATCGCACAGTGCTGAACTGACTCCGTACTGTGACATACAACATTCGCACAGCGCTGAACTGACTCCGCACTGTGATCTACAACCATCGCACAGCGCTGAACTGACTCTGCGACTGTGATCTACAACCATCGCATAGCGCTGAACTGACTCCGCACTGTGATCTACGAACATCGCACAGCGCTGAACTGACTCCGCACTGTGATTTACAACCATCGCAGAGCGCTGAACTGTCTCCGCACTGGGATCTACAACCATCGCACAGCGCTGAACTGACTCGGCACTGTGACCTACAATCATCGCACAGCGCTGAACTGACTCCGCACTGTGATCTACAACCATCGCACAGCGCTGAACTGACTCTGCGACTGTGATCTACAACTATCGCACAGTGCTGAACTGACAACGCACTGTGATCTACAACCATCGCACAGCACTGATCTGACTCTGCACTGTGATCTACAACCATCACAGAGCGCTGAACTGACTGCGGCTGTGATCTACAACCATCGCACAGCACTGAACTGACTCTGCGGCTGTGATCTACAACTATCGCACAGCGCTGAACTGACTCCGCACTGTGATCTACAACCATTGCACAGCGCTGAACTGACTCTGCGACTGTGATCTACAACCATCGCACGGCGCTGAACTGACTCTGCGACTGTGATCTACAATCATCGCACAGCACTGAACTGACTCCGCACTGTGGTCTACAACCATCGCACAGCGCTGAACTGACTCGGCAATGTGATCTACAACCATCGCACAGCGCTGAACTGGCTCCACACTGTGATCTACGACCATCACACAGCGCTGAACTGACTCCGCACTGTGATCTACAACCATCGCACAGCGCTGAACTGACTCTGCAGTGTGATCTAGAACCATCGCACAGCGCTGAACTGACTCCGCACTGTGATCTACAACCATCGCACAGCGCTGAACTGACTCCGCACTGTGATCTACAACCATCGCACAGCGCTGAACTGACTCTGCGACTGTGATCTACAACCATCGCATAGCGCTGAACTGACTCCACACTGTGATCTACAACCATCGCACAGTGCTGAACTGACTCCGCACTGTGATCTACGAACATCGCACAGCGCTGAACTGACTCCGCACTGTGATTTACAACCATCGCAGAGCGCTGAACTGACTCCGCACTGTGATCTACAACCATCGCACAGCGCTAAACTGACTCTGCACTGTGATCTACGAGCATTGCTCAGCGCAGAACAGACTCCGCGACTGTGATCTACGACCATCGCAGAGCGCTGAACTGACTCCGCAATGTGATCTACGACTATCGCAAAGCTCTCAACTGACCCTGCACTGTCATCTACGACCATTGCACAGTGCTGAACTGACTCCGCACTGTGATCTACAACCATCGCACAGCGCTGAACTGACTCTGCGGCTGTGATCTACAACCATCGCACAGTGCTGAACTGCCACCGCGGCTGTGGCCTGTGACCATCCGGCATCGCTGAACTGACTGCGGCTGTGATATACAACCATCACGCAGCAGTGAACTGACTCTGTGGCTCTAATCTACAACCATCGCACAGCGCTGAACTGACTCCAGACTGTGATCTACAACCATCGCACAGCACTGATTCTGACTCCGCACTGTGATGTATGACCATCGCACAGCGCTGAACTGACTCTGCGGCTGTGATCTACAACCATCGCAGAGCGCTGAACTGACTCCGCACTGTGATCTACAACCATCGCACAGCGCTGAACTGACTCCGCACTGTGATCTACAACCATCGCACAGCGCTGAACTGACTCTGCGACTGTGATCTACAACCATCGCATAGCGCTGAACTGACTCCACACTGTGATCTACAACCATCGCACAGTGCTGAACTGACTCCGCACTGTGATCTACGAACATCGCACAGCGCTGAACTGACTCCGCACTGTGATTTACAACCATCGCAGAGCGCTGAACTGACTCCGCACTGTGATCTACAACCATCGCACAGCGCTAAACTGACTCTGCACTGTGATCTACGAGCATTGCTCAGCGCAGAACAGACTCCGCGACTGTGATCTACGACCATCGCAGAGCGCTGAACTGACTCCGCAATGTGATCTACGACTATCGCAAAGCTCTCAACTGACCCTGCACTGTCATCTACGACCATTGCACAGTGCTGAACTGACTCCGCACTGTGATCTACAACCATCGCACAGCGCTGAACTGACTCTGCGGCTGTGATCTACAACCATCGCACAGTGCTGAACTGCCACCGCGGCTGTGGCCTGTGACCATCCGGCATCGCTGAACTGACTGCGGCTGTGATATACAACCATCACGCAGCAGTGAACTGACTCTGTGGCTCTAATCTACAACCATCGCACAGCGCTGAACTGACTCCAGACTGTGATCTACAACCATCGCACAGCACTGATTCTGACTCCGCACTGTGATCTATGACCATCGCACAGCGCTGAACTGACTCTGCGGCTGTGATCTACAACCATCGCAGAGCGCTGAACTGACTCCGCGGCTGTGGCCTGCGACCATCGCGCATCGCTGCACTCACTGCGGCTGTGATCTACAACCATCGCACGGCGCTGAACTGACTCCACACTGTGATCTACAACCATCACACAGCGCTGAACTGACTCCGCACTGTGATCTACAACCATCGCACGGCGCTGAACTGACTCCGCACTGTGATCTACAACCATCACACAGCGCTGAACTAACTGCACAATGTGATCTACGACCATCGCACAGCGCTGAACTGACTATACACTGTGATCTACAACCATCGCAGAGCGCTGAACAGACTCCGCGGCTGTGGCCAGCGACCATCGCGCATCGCTGAACTGACTGCGGCTGTGATGTACAACCATCGCACAGCGCTAAACTGACTCTGCACTGTGATCTACGAGCATTGCTCAGCGCAGAACAGACTCCGCGACTGTGATCTACGACCATCGCAGAGCGCTGAACTGACTCCGCAATGTGATCTACGACTATCGCAAAGCTCTCAACTGACCCTGCACTGTCATCTACGACCATTGCACAGTGCTGAACTGACTCCGCACTGTGATCTACAACCATCGCACAGCGCTGAACTGACTCCGCACTGTGATCTACAACCATCGCACGGCGCTGAACTGACTCTGCCCTGTGATCTACAACCATCACACAGCACTGAACTGACTCCGCACTGTGATCTACAACCATCACACAGCGCTGAACTAACTGCACAATGTGATCTACGACCATCGCACAGCGCTGAACTGACTATACACTGTGATCTACAACCATCGCAGAGCGCTGAACAGACTCCGCGGCTGTGGCCAGCGACCATCGCGCATCGCTGAACTGACTGCGGCTGTGATGTACAACCATCGCACAGCGCTGAACTGACTCTGCGGCTGTGACCTACGACCATTGCACAGTGCTGAACTGACTCCGCACTGTGATCTACAACCATTGCACAGCGCTGAACTGACTGCACAATATGATCTACGACCATCGCATAGCGCTGAACTGACTACACACTGTGATCTACAACCATCGCACAGCGCTGAACTGACTACACACTGTGATCTACGACCATTGTACACCGCTGAACTGATTCCGCACTGTGATCTACAACCATCGCACAGCGCTGGACTGACTCTGCCGCTGTGATCTACAACCATCACAGAGTGCTGAACTGACTCTGCGGCTGTTACCTACAACGATCGCACAGCGCTGAACTGACTCCGCACTGTGATCTACAACCATCGCACAGCGCTGAACTGACTCCACACTGTGATCTACGACCATCAAACAGCGCTGAACTGACACCGCACTGTGATCTACAACCATCGCACGGCGCTGAACTGACTCTGCAGTGTGATCTACAACCATCGCACAGCGCTGAACTGACTCCACACTGTGAACTACAACCATCGCACAGTGCTGAACTGACTCCACACTGTGATCTATGACCATCGCACAGTGCTGAACTGACTCCGCACCGTGATCTGCGACCATCGCACACGGCTGAACTGACTCCTCACTGTGACATACAACCATCCCACAGCGCTGAACTGACTCCGCACTGAGATCTACAACCATCGCACAGCGCTGAACTGACTCTGCGACTGTGATATACAACCATCGCACAGCGCTGAACTGACTCTGCGACTGTGATATACAACCATCGCACAGTGCTGAACTGACTCCACACTGTGACCTACGACCAACACACAGCGCTGAACTGACTCCGCACTGTGATCTACAACCATCGCACGGCACTGAACTGACTCTGCACTGTGATCTGCAACCATGGCACAGTGCTGAACTGACTCCACACTGTGATCTACGACCATCGCACAGTGCTGAACTGTCTCCGCACCATGATCTGCGACCATCGCACAGCGCTGAACTGACTCTGCACTGTGATCTACAACCATCGCACAGCGCTGAACTGACTCCGCACTGTGACATACAACCATCGCACAGCGCTGAACTGACCCCGCACTGTGATCTACAACCATCGCACAGCGCTGAACTGACTCTGCGACTGTGATCTACAACCATCGCACAGTGCTGAACTGACTTCGCACTGTGATCTACAACCATCGCACACGGCTGAACAGACTTCGCACTGTGATCAACAACCATCACACAGCACTGAACTGACTCCGCACTGTGATCTACGACCATCGCACAGCGCTGAACTGACTACACACTGTGATCTACGACCATTGTACACCGCTGAACTGATTCCGCACTGTGATCTACAACCATCGCACAGCGCTGGACTGACTCTGCCGCTGTGATCTACAACCATCACAGAGTGCTGAACTGACTCTGCGGCTGTTACCTACAACGATCGCACAGCGCTGAACTGACTCCGCACTGTGATCTACAACCATCGCACAGCGCTGAACTGACTCCGCACTGAGATCTACAACCATCACGCAGCGCTGAACTGATTCTGCGACTGTGACCTACAACCATCGCACAGCGCTGAACTGACTCCACACTGTGATCTACGACCATCAAACAGCGCTGAACTGACACCGCACTGTGATCTACAACCATCGCACGGCGCTGAACTGACTCTGCAGTGTGATCTACAACCATCGCACAGCGCTGAACTGACTCCACACTGTGAACTACAACCATCGCACAGTGCTGAACTGACTCCACACTGTGATCTATGACCATCGCACAGTGCTGAACTGACTCCGCACCGTGATCTGCGACCATCGCACACGGCTGAACTGACTCCGCACTGTGACATACAACCATCCCTCAGCGCTGAACTGACTCCGCACTGAGATCTACAACCATCGCACAGCGCTGAACTGACTCTGCGACTGTGATATACAACCATCGCACAGCGCTGAACTGACTCTGCGACTGTGATATACAACCATCGCACAGTGCTGAACTGACTCCACACTGTGACCTACGACCAACACACAGCGCTGAACTGACTCCGCACTGTGATCTACAACCATCGCACGGCACTGAACTGACTCTGCACTGTGATCTGCAACCATCGCACAGTGCTGAACTGACTCCACACTGTGATCTACGACCATCGCACAGTGCTGAACTGTCTCCGCACCATGATCTGCGACCATCGCACAGCGCTGAACTGACTCTGCACTGTGATCTACAACCATCGCACAGCGCTGAACTGACTCCGCACTGTGACATACAACCATCGCACAGCGCTGAACTGACCCGAGACACTGTGATCTACAACCATAGCACAGCGCTGAACTGACTCTGCGACTGTGATCTACAACCATCGCACAGTGCTGAACTGACTTCGCACTGTGATCTACAACCATCGCACACGGCTGAACAGACTTCGCACTGTGATCAACAACCATCACACAGCACTGAACTGACTCCGCACTGTGATCTACGACCATCGCACAGCGCTGAACTGACTACACCCTGTAATCTACATACATCGCACAGCGCTGAACTGACTCCACACTGTGATCTACGCCCAACACACAGCACGGAACTGACTCCGCACTGTGATCTACAACCATCGCACGGCGCTGAACTGACTCTGCACTGTGATCTACAACCATCGCACAGCGCAGAACTGACTCCACACTGTGATCTACGACCATCGCAGAGTGCTGAACTGACTCCGCACTGTGATCTGCGACCATCACACACGGCTGAACTGAATTCGCACTGTGATCTACGACCATTGCACACCGCTGAACTGACTCCGCACTGTGATCTACAACCACCGAAGAGCGCTGAACTGACTCTGCACTGTGATCTACAACCATCGCACAGTGCTGAACTGACTCCACACTGTGATCTACGACCATCGCACAGTGCTGAACTGTCACCGCACCATGATCTGCGACCATCGCACAGCGCTGAACTGACTCCGCACTGTGATCTACAACCATCGCACAGCGCTGAACTGACTCCGCACTGTGACATACAACATTCGCACAGCACTGAACTGACTCCGCACTGTGATGTACAACCATCGCACAGCGCTGAACTGACTCTGCGACTGTGATCTACAACCATCGCACAGCGCTGAACTGACTTCGCACTGTGATCTACAACCATCGCACACGGCTGAACAGACTTCGCACTGTGATCAACAACCATCACACAGCACTGAACTGACTCCGCACTGTGATCTACGACCATCGCACAGCGCTGAACTGACTACTCCCTGTGATCTACATACATCGCACAGCGCTGAACTAACTCCACACTGTGATCTACGACCAACACACAGCACGGAACTGACTCCGCACTGTGATCTACAACCATCGCACGGCGTTGAACTGACTCTGCACTGTGACCTACAACCATCGCACAGCGCTGAACTGACTCCGCACTGTGATCTGCGACCATCGCACAGGGCTGAACTGACTTCGCACTGTGATCTACGACCATTGCACACCGCTGAACTGATTCCGCACTGTGATCTACAACCATCGAAGAGCGCTGAACTGACTTCGCGGCTGTGGCCTGCGACCATCGCGCATCGCTGAACTGACTGCAGCTGTGATCTACAACCATCGCACAGAGCTGATCTGACTCTGCGGCTGTGACCTACAACCATCGCACAGCGCTGAACTGACTCCGCACTGTGATCTACAAGCATCGCACGGCGCTGAACTGACTCCGCACTGTGATCTACAACCATCGCACAGCGCTGAACTGACTCCACACTGTGATCTACGACCATCGCAGAGTGCTGAACTGACTCCGCACTGTGATCTACAACCATCACACAGCGCTGAACTGACTCTGCGGCTGTGATCTACAACCAGCGCACGGCGCTGAACTGACTCTGCAGTGTGATCTACTACCATCGCAGAGCGCTGAACTGACTCCGCACTGTGAACTACAACCATCGCAGAGTGCTGAACTGACTCCGCACTGTGATCTGCGACCATCGCACATGGCTGAACTGACTTCGCACTGTGATCTACGACCAACACACAGCGCTGAACTGATTACACCCTGTGATCTACGTAAATCGCACAGCGCTGAACTGACTCCACACTGTGATCTACTACCATCGCAGAGTGCTGAACTGACTCCGCACTGTGATCTGCGACCATCGCACACGGCTGAACTGACTTCGCACTGTGATCTACAACCATCACACAGCACTGAACTGACTCCGTACTGTGATCTACAACCATCACACAGCGCGGGACTGACTCCGCACTGTGATCTGTGACCATCGCACAGCGCTGAACTGACTCCGCACTGTGATCTACAACCATCACACAGCACGGAACTTACTCTGCACTGTGATATACAAACATCGCACAGCGCTGAACTGAATACACACTGTGATCTACAACCATTGTACACCGCTGAACTGACTCCGCACTGTGATCTACAACCATCGCAGAGCGCTGAACTGACTCCGCGGCTGTGGCCTGCGACCATCGCGCATCGCTGAACTGACTGCGGCTGTGATCTACAACCATCGCACAGCGCTGAACTGACTCTGCGGCTGTGACCTACAACCATCGCACAGCGCTGAACTGACTCCGCACTGTGATCTACGACCATTGCACAGTGCTGAACTGACTCCGCACTTTGATCTACAACCATTGCACAGCGCTGAACTGACTCTGCGGCTGTGATCTACAACCATCGCACAGTGCTGAACTGCCACCGCGGCTGTGGCCTGCGACCATCGGGCATCGCTGAACTGACTGCGGCTGTGATATACAACCATCGCGCAGCAGTGAACTGACTCTGCGGCTCTAATCTACAACCATCGCACAGCGCTGAACTGACTCCAGACTGTGATCTACAACCATCGCACAGCGCTGATTCTGACTCCAGACTGTGATCTACAACCATCGCACAGCGCTGATTCTGACTCCGCACTGTGATCTATGACCATCGCACAGCGCTGAACTGACTCTGCGGCTGTGATCTACAACTATTGCAGAGCGCTGAACTGACTCCGCGGCTGTGGCCTGCGACCATCGCGCATCGCTGAACTGACTGCGGCTGTAATCTACAACCATCGCACGGCGCTGAACTGACTCCACACTGTGATCTACAACCATCACACAGCGTTGAACTGACTCCGCACTGTGATCTACAACCATCGCACGGCGCTGAACTGACTCTGCCCTGTGATCTACAACCATCACACAGCACTGAACTGACTCTGCACTGTGATCTACAACCATCACACAGCGCTGAACTAACTGCACAATGTGATCTACGACCATCGCACAGCGCTGAACTGACTATATACTGTGAGCTACATACATCGCACAGCGCTGAACTGATTCCGCACTGTGATCTACAACCATCGCAGAGCGCTGAACAGACTCCGCGGCTGTGGCCAGCGACCATCGCGCATCGCTGAACTGACTGCGGCTGTGATGTACAACCATCGCACAGCGCTGAACTGACTCCGCACTGTGATCTACAACCTTCGCTCAGCGTTGAACTGACTCTGCGGCTGTGATCTACAGCCATCGCACGGCGCTGAACTGCCACCGCGGCTGTGGCCTGCGACCATCGCGCATCGCTGAACTGACTCTGCGGCTGTGATCTACTACCATCGCACAGTGCTGATCTGACTCCGCACTGTGATCTATGACCATCGCACAGCGCTGAACTCACTCTGCGGCTGTAATCTACAATCATCGCACAGCGCTGAACTGACTCCACACTGTGATTAACAAACATTACACAGCGCTGAACTGACTGCACAATATGATCTACGACCATCGCATAGCGCTGAATGGACTACACACTGTGATCTACAACCATCGCACAGCGCTGAACTGACTACACACTGTGATCTACGACCATTGTACACCGCTGAACTGACTCCGCACTGTGATCTACAACCATCACACAGCGCTGGACTGACTCTGCCACTGTGATCTACAACCATCACAGAGCGCTGAACTGACTCTGCGGGTGTTACCTACAACGATCGCACAGCGCTGAACTGACTCCGCACTGTGATCTACAACCATCGCACAGCGCTGAACTGACTCCGCACTGAGATCTACAACCATCACGCAGCGCTGAACTGATTCTGCGACTATGATCTACAACCATCGCACAGCGCTGAACTGACTCTGCGACTGTGATATACAACCATCGCACAGTGCTGAACTGACTCCGCACTGTGATCTACAACCATCGCACAGCACTGAACTGACTCTGCACTGTGATCTACAACCATCGCACAGTGCTGAACTGACTCCACACTGTGATCTACGACCATCGCACAGTGCTGAACTGCCTCCGCACCATGATCTGCGACCATTGCACAGCGCTGAACTGACCCCGCACTGTGATCTAGAACCATCGCACAGCGCTGAACTGACTCTGCGACTGTGATCTACAACCATCGCACAGCGCTGAACTGACTTCGCACTGTGATCTACAACCATCGCACAAGGCTGAACAGACTTCGCACTGTTATCAACAACCATCACACAGCACTGAACTGACTCTGCACTGTGATCTACAAGCATCGCACAGTCCTGAACTGACTCCGCACTGTGATCTACAACCATCGCACAGTGCTGAACTGACTCCGCACTGTGACATACAACATTCGCACAGCGCTGAACTGACTCCGCACTGTGACATACAACATTCGCACAGCGCTGAACTGACTCTGCACTGTGATCTACAACCATCGCAGAGTGCTGAACTGACTCCGCACTGTGATCTGCGACCATCGCACAGGGCTGAACTGACTTCGCACTGTGATCTACGACCATTGCACACCGCTGAACTGACTCCGCACTGTGATCTACAACCATCGAAGAGCGCTGAACTGACTTCGCGACTGTGGCCTGCGACCATCGCACAGCGCTGATCTGACTCTGCGGCTGTGACCTACAACCATCGCACAGCGCTGAACTGACTCCGCACTGTGATCTACAACCATCGCACGGCGCTGAACTGACTCCGCACTGTGATCTACAACCATCGCACAGCGCTGAACTGACTCCACACTGTGATCTACGACCATCGCAGAGTGCTGAACTGACTCCGCACTGTGATCTGTGACCATCGCACACGGCTGAACTGACGTCGCACTGTGATCTACAACCATCACACAGCGCTGAACTGACTCTGCGGCTGTGATCTACAACCAGCGCACGGCGCTGAACTGACTCTGCAGTGTGATCTACTACCATCGCAGAGCGCTGAACTGACTCCGCACTGTGAACTACAACCATCGCAGAGTGCTGAACTGACTCCGCACTGTGATCTGCGACCATCGCACATGGCTGAACTGACTTCGCACTGTGATCTACGACCAACACACAGCGCTGAACTGACTACACCCTGTGATCTAAGTAAATCGCACAGCGCTGAACTGACTCCACACTGTGATCTACTACCATCGCAGAGTGCTGAACTGACTCCGCACTGTGATCTGCGACCATCGCACACGGCTGAACTGACTTCGCACTGTGATCTACAACCATCACACAGCACTGAACTGACTCCGCACTGTGATCTACAACCATCACACAGCGCGGAACTGACTCCGCACTGTGATCTGTAACCATCGCACAGCGCTGAACTGACTCCGCACTGTGATCTACAACCATCACACAGCACGGAACTGACTCTGCACTGTGATATACAAACATTGCACAGCGCTGAACTGACAACACACTGTGATCTACAACCATTGTACACCGCTGAACTGACTCCGCACTGTGATCTACAACCATCGCAGAGCGCTGAACTGACTCCGCGGCTGTGGCCTGCGACCATCGCGCATCGCTGAACTGACTGCGGCTGTGATCTACAACCATCGCACAGCGCTGAACTGACTCTGCGGCTGTGATCTACAACCATCGCACAGCGCTGAACTGACTCCGCACTGTGATCTACGACCATCACACAGCGCTGAACTGACTCCGCACTGTGATCTACAACCATTGCACGGCGCTGAACTGACTCTGCAGTGTGATCTACAACCATCGCACAGCGCTGAACTGAATCCGCACTGTGTTCTGCGACCATCGCACAGCGCTGAACTGACTCCGCACCGTAATCTGCGACCATCGCACACGGCTGAACTGACTTCGCACTGTGATCTACAACCATCGCACAGCGCTGAACTGACTCCGCACTGAGATCTACAACCATCGCACAGCGCTGAACTGACTCCACACTGTGATCTACGACCATCGCACAGTGCTGAACTGTCTCCGCACCGTGATCTGCGACCATCGCACACAGCTGAACTGAGTCCGCACTGCTACCTACAACCATCACACAGCGCTGAACTGACTGCACAATGTGATCTACGACCATCGCACAGCGCTGAACAGACTACACACAGTGATCTACATACATCGCACAGCGCTGAACTGACTGCACAATGTGATCTACGACCATCGCACAGCGCTGAACTGACTACACACTGTGATCTACAACCATCGCACAGCGCTGAACTGACTCTGCGACTGTGATCTACAACCATGGCACAGCGCTGAACTGACTCCACACTGTGATCTATGACCAACACACAGCGCTGAACTGACTCCGCACTGTGATCTACAATCATCGTACGGCGCTGAACTGACTCCGCACTGTGATCTGCGACCATCGCACACGGCTGAACTGACTTCGCACTGTGATCTACAACCATCACACAGCACTGAATTGACTCCGCACTGTGATCTACGACCATCGCACAGCGCTGAACTGACTACACCCTGTGATCTACATACATCGCACAGCGCTGAACTGACTCCACACTGTGATCTACGACCAACACACAGCGATGAACTGACTCCGCACTGTGATCTACAACCATCGCATGGCGCTGAACTGACTCCGCACTGTGATCTACGACCATCGCACAGCGCTGAACTGACTACACCCTGTGATCTACATACATCGAACAGCGCTGAACTGACTCCACACTGTGATCTACGACCTACACACAGCGATGAACTGACTCCGCACTGTGATCTACAACCATCGCACGGCGCTGAACTGATTCTGCACTGTGATCTACAGCCATCGCACAGCGCTGAACTGACTCCACACTGTGATCTACAACCATCGCACAGCGCTGAACAGACTCCACACTGTGATCTACGACCATCGCAGAGTGCTGAACTGACTCCGCACTGTGATCTGCGACTATCGCACACGGCTGAACTGACTTCGCACTGTGATCTACAACCATCACACAGCACGGAACTGACTCCGCACTGTGATACATAATCATCGCACAGCGCTGAACTGACTCCGCACTGTGATCTACGACCATTGTACACTGCTGAACTGACTCTGCACTGTGATCTACAACCATCGCAGAGCGCTGAACTGACTCCGCGGCTGTGGCCTGCGACCATCGCGCATCGCTGAACTCACTGCGGCTGTGATCTACAACCGTCGCACAGCGCTGAACTGACTCTGCGGCTGTGACTTACAACCATCGCACAGCGCTGAACTGACTCCGCACTGGGATCTACAAACATCGCACAGCGCTGATCTGACTCCACACTGTGATCTACAACCATCACACAACGCTGAAGTGATTCCCACTGTGATCTACAACCATCGCACAGCGCTGAACTGACTCTGCGACTGTGATCTACAACCATCACACAACGCTGAACTGACTCCGCACGGAGATCTGCAACCATCGCACAGTGCTGAACTGACTCTGCGACTGTGATCTACAGCCATCGCACAGTGCTGAACTGACTCTGCGACTGTGATCTACAACCATCGCACGGCGCTGAACTGACTCTGCACTGTGATCTACAACCATCGCACAGCGCTGAACTGACTCCACACTGTGAACTACAACCATCGCACAGCACTGAACTGACTACACACAGTGATCTACAACCATCACACAGCACGGAACTGACTCTGCACTGTGATATACAACCATCGCACAGCGCTGAACTGACTACACACTGTGATCTACGACCATTGTACACCACTGAACTGACTCTGCACTGTGACCTACAGCCATCGCACAGCGCTGAACTGACACTGCGGCTGTGACCTACAACCATCGCACAGTGCTGAACTGACTCCGCATGGAGATCTGCAACCATCGCACAGTGCTGAACTGACTCTGCGACTGTGATCTACAACCATCGCACAGCGCTGAACTGACTCCACACTGATTTCTACGACCATCACACAGCGCTGAACTGTCTCCGCACTGTGATCTACAACCAGCGCACAGCGCTGAACTGACTCTGCAGTGTGATCTACAACCATCGCACACCGCTGAACTGACTCCAGATTGTGATCTACGACCATCGCACACCGCTGAACTGAATCCGCACTGTGATCTGCGACCATCGCACACGGCTGAACTGACTCCGCACTGTGATCTACAACCATCACACAGCACTGAACTGATTCCGCACTGTGATCTACGACCATCGCAGAGTGCTGAACTGACTCCGCACTGTGATCTGTGACCATCGCACACGGCTGAACTGACGTCGCACTGTGATCTACAACCATCACACAGCGCTGAACTGACTCTGCGGCTGTGATCTACAACCAGCGCACGGCGCTGAACTGACTCTGCAGTGTGATCTACTACCATCGCAGAGCGCTGAACTGACTCCGCACTGTGAACTACAACCATCGCAGAGTGCTGAACTGACTCCGCACTGTGATCTGCGACCATCGCACATGGCTGAACTGACTTCGCACTGTGATCTACGACCAACACACAGCGCTGAACTGACTACACCCTGTGATCTAAGTAAATCGCACAGCGCTGAACTGACTCCACACTGTGATCTACTACCATCGCAGAGTGCTGAACTGACTCCGCACTGTGATCTGCGACCATCGCACACGGCTGAACTGACTTCGCACTGTGATCTACAACCATCACACAGCACTGAACTGACTCCGCACTGTGATCTACAACCATCACACAGCGCGGGACTGACTCCGCACTGTGATCTGTGACCATCGCACAGCGCTGAACTGACTCCGCACTGTGATCTACAACCATCACACAGCACGGAACTGACTCTGCACTGTGATATACAAACATCGCACAGCGCTGAACTGACAACACACTGTGATCTACAACCATTGTACACCGCTGAACTGACTCCGCACTGTGATCTACAACCATCGCAGAGCGCTGAACTGACTCCACACTGTGATCTACGACCAACACACAGCGATGAACTGACTCCGCACTGTGATCTACAACCATCGCACGGTGCTGAACTGACTCTGCACTGTGATCTACAACCATCGCACAGCGCTGAACTGACTCCGCACTGTGAACTACAACCATCGCACAGCGCTGAACAGACTCCACACTGTGATCTACGACCATCGCAGAGTGCTGAACTGACTCCGCACTGCGATCTGCGACTATCGCACACGGCTGAACTGACTTCGCACTGTGATCTACAACCATCACACAGCACGGAACTGACTCCGCACTGTGATACATAATCATCGCACAGCGCTGAACTGACTCCGCACTGTGATCTACGACCATTGTACACTGCTGAACTGACTCTGCACTGTGATCTACAACCATCGCAGAGCGCTGAACTGACTCCGCGGCTGTGGCCTGCGACCATCGCGCATCGCTGAACTGACTGCGGCTGTGATCTACAACCATCGCACAGCGCTGAACTGACTCTGCGGCTGTGATCTACAACCATCGCACAGCGCTGAACAGACTCCACACTGTGATCTACGACCATCGCAGAGTGCTGAACTGACTCCGCACTGCGATCTGCGACTATCGCACACGGCAGAACTGACTTCGCACTGTGATCTACAACCATCACACAGCACGGAACTGACTCCGCACTGTGATACATAATCATCGCACAGCGCTGAACTGACTCCGCACTGTGATCTACGACCATTGTACACTGCTGAACTGACTCTGCACTGTGATCTACAACCATCGCAGAGCGCTGAACTGACTCCGCGGCTGTGGCCTGCGACCATCGCGCATCGCTGAACTGACTGCGGCTGTGATCTACAACCGTCGCACAGCGCTGAACTGACTCTGCGGCTGTGACTTACAACCATCGCACAGCGCTGAACTGACTCCGCACTGTGATCTACAAACATCGCACAGCGCTGATCTGACTCCGCACTGTGATCTACAACCATCACACAACGCTGAAGTGATTCCCACTGTGATCTACAACCATCGCACAGTGCTGAACTGACTCTGCGACTGTGATCTACAACCATCACACAGCGCTGAACTGACTCCGCACGGAGATCTGCAACCATCGCACAGTGCTGAACTGACTCTGCGACTGTGATCTACAACCATCGCACAGTGCTGAACTGACTCTGCGACTGTGATCTACAACCATCGCACGGCGCTGAACTGACTCTGCACTGTGATCTACAACCATCGCATGGCGCTGAACTGACTCTGCACTGTGATCTACAACCATCGCACAGCGCTGAACTGACTCCGCACTGTGATCTACATACATCGCACAGCGCTGAACTGACTCCACACTGTGATCTACGACCAACACACAGCGATGAACTGACTCCGCACTGTGATCTACAACCATCGCACGGTGCTGAACTGACTCTGCACTGTGATCTACAACCATCGCACAGCGCTGAACTGACTCCGCACTGTGAACTACAACCATCGCACAGCGCTGAACAGACTCCACACTGTGATCTACGACCATCGCAGAGTGCTGAACTGACTCCGCACTGCGATCTGCGACTATCGCACACGGCTGAACTGACTTCGCACTGTGATCTACAACCATCACACAGCACGGAACTGACTCCGCACTGTGATACATAATCATCGCACAGCGCTGAACTGACTCCGCACTGTGATCTACGACCATTGTACACTGCTGAACTGACTCTGCACTGTGATCTACAACCATCGCAGAGCGCTGAACTGACTCCGCGGCTGTGGCCTGCGACCATCGCGCATCGCTGAACTGACTGCGGCTGTGATCTACAACCGTCGCACAGCGCTGAACTGACTCCGCACTGTGAACTACAACCATCGCACAGCGCTGAACAGACTCCACACTGTGATCTACGACCATCGCAGAGTGCTGAACTGACTCCGCACTGCGATCTGCGACTATCGCACACGGCAGAACTGACTTCGCACTGTGATCTACAACCATCACACAGCACGGAACTGACTCCGCACTGTGATACATAATCATCGCACAGCGCTGAACTGACTCCGCACTGTGATCTACGACCATTGTACACTGCTGAACTGACTCTGCACTGTGATCTACAACCATCGCAGAGCGCTGAACTGACTCCGCGGCTGTGGCCTGCGACCATCGCGCATCGCTGAACTGACTGCGGCTGTGATCTACAACCGTCGCACAGCGCTGAACTGACTCTGCGGCTGTGACTTACAACCATCGCACAACGCTGAAGTGATTCCCACTGTGATCTACAACCATCGCACAGTGCTGAACTGACTCTGCGACTGTGATCTACAACCATCACACAGCGCTGAACTGACTCCGCACGGAGATCTGCAACCATCGCACAGTGCTGAACTGACTCTGCGACTGTGATCTACAACCATCGCACAGTGCTGAACTGACTCTGCGACTGTGATCTACAACCATCGCACGGCGCTGAACTGACTCTGCACTGTGATCTACAACCATCGCACAGCGCTGAACTGACTCCACACTGTGAACTACAACCATCGCACAGCACTGAACTGACTACACACAGTGATCTACAACCATCACACAGCACGGAACTGACTCTGCACTGTGATATACAACCATCGCACAGCGCTGAACTGACTACACACTGTGATCTACGACCATTGTACACCACTGAACTGACTCTGCACTGTGACCTACAGCCATCGCAGAGCGCTGAACTGACTCCGCGGCTGTGGCCTGCGACCATCGCGCATCGCTGAGCTGACTGCGGCTGTGATCTACAACCATCGCACAGCGCTGAACTGACACTGCGGCTGTGACCTACAACCATCGCACAGCGCTGAACTGACTCCGCATGGAGATCTGCAACCATCGCACAGTGCTGAACTGACTCTGCGACTGTGATCTACAACCATCGCACAGCGCTGAACTGACTCCACACTGATTTCTACGACCATCACACAGCGCTGAACTGACTCCGCACTGTGACATACAACCATCGCACAGCGCTGAACTGACTCCGCACTGTGATCTACAACCATCGCACAGCGCTGAACTAACTCCACACTGTGATCTACGACTATCACAGAGTGCTGAACTGACTCCGCACTGTGATCTGCGACCATCGCACACGGCTGAACTGACTCCGCACTGTGATCTACAAACTTCGCACAGCGCTGATCTGACTCCGCACTGTGATCTACAACCATCGCACAGCGCTGAACTGACTCCGCATGGAGATCTGCAACCATCGCACAGTGCTGAACTGACTCTGCGACTGTGATCTACAACCATCGCACAGCGCTGAACTGACTCCACACTGATTTCTACGACCATCACACAGCGCTGAACTGACTCCGCCCTGTGATCTACAACCAGCGCATGGCGCTGAACTGACTCTGCAGTGTGATCTACAACCATCGCACAGCGCTGAACTGACTCCGCGGCTGTGGCCTGCGACCATCGCGCATCGCTGAACTGACTGCGGCTGTGATCTACAACCATCGCACAGCGCTTATCTGACTCTGCGGCTGTGACCTACAACCATCGTACAGCGCTGAACTGACTCCGCACTGTGATCTACGACCATCACACAGCGCTGAACTGACTCCGCACTGTGATCTACAACCATTGCACAGCGCTGAACTGACTCTGCAGTGTGATCTACAACCATCGCACAGCGCTGAACTGAATCCGCACTGTGTTCTGCGACCATCGCACAGCGCTGAACTGACTCCGCACTGTGATCTACAACCATTGCACGGCGCTGAACTGACTCTGCAGTGTGATCTACAACCATCGCACAGCGCTGAACTGAATCCGCACTGTGTTCTGCGACCATCGCACAGCGCTGAACTGACTCCGCACCGTAATCTGCGACCATCGCACACGGCTGAACTGACTCTGCGACTGTGATCTACAACCATCACACAGTGCTGAACTGACTCCGCACGGAGATCTGCAACCATCGCACAGTGCTGAACTGACTCTGCGACTGTGATCTACAACCATCGCACAGTGCTGAACTGACTCTGCGACTGTGATCTACAACCATCGCACGGCGCTGAACTGACTCTGCACTGTGATCTACAACCATCGCACAGCGCTGAACTGACTCCACACTGTGAACTACAACCATCGCACAGCACTGAACTGACTACACACAGTGATCTACAACCATCACACAGCACGGAACTGACTCTGCACTGTGATATACAACCATCGCACAGCGCTGAACTGACTACACACTGTGATCTACGACCATCGCAGAGTGCTGAACTGAGTCCGCACTGTGATCTGCGACCATCGCACACGGCTGAACTGACTCCGCACTGTGATCTACAACCATCACACAGCACTGAACTGACTCCGCACTGTGATATACAAACATCGCACAGCGCTGATCTGACTCCGCACTGTGATCTACAACCATCGCACAGCGCTGAACTGACTCCGCATGGAGATCTGCAACCATCGCACAGTGCTGAACTGACTCTGCGACTGTGATCTACAACCATCGCACAGCGCTGAACTGACTCCACACTGATTTCTACGACCATCACACAGCGCTGAACTGACTCCGCACTGTGATCTACAACCAGCGCATGGCGCTGAACTGACTCTGCAGTGTGATCTACAACCATCGCACACCGCTGAACTGACTCCAGACTGTGATCTACGACCATCGCAGAGTGCTGAACTGACTCCGCACTGTGATCTGCGATGATCGCACACGGCTGAACTGACTCCGCACTGTGATCTACAACCTTCGCACGGCGCTGAACTGATCTTGCAGTGTGATCTAGAACCATCGCACAGCGCTGAACTGACTCCACAGTGTGAACTACAACCATCGCACAGTGCTGAACTGACTCCACACTGTGATCTACGACCATCGCACAGCGCTGAACTGACTACACACAGTGATCTACATACATCTCACAGCGCTGAACTGACTCCGCACTGTGACATACAACCATCGCACAGCGCTAAACTGACTCCGCACTGTGATCTACGACCATTGCTCAGCGCTGAACAGACTCCGCGGCCGTGTTCTACGACCATCGCAGAGCGCTGAACTGACTCCGCAATGTGATCTACGACTATCGCAAAGATCTCAACTGACCCCGCACTGTGATGTACGACCATCGCACAGTGCTGAACTGATTGCAGCTGTGATGTACAACCATCGCATAGCGTTGAACTGACTCTGCGGCTGTGATCTGCAACCATTGCACGGCGCTGAACTGACTCTGCACTGTGATCTACAACCATCGCACAGCGCTGAACTGACTCTGTGGCTGTGATCTACAACCATAGCACGACGCTGAACTCACTCCACACTGTGATCTACAACCATCACACAGCACTGAACTGACTCCGCACTGTGATCTAGAACCATCGCACGGCGCTGAACTGACTCTGCGGCTGTGATCTGTAACCATCGCACGGCGCTGAACTGACTCCACACTTGATCTACAACCATCACACAGTGCTGAACTGACTCCGCACTGTCATCTACAACCATCGCACAGCACTGAACTGACTCCGCACTGTGATCTAAAACCATCGCACAGCGCTGAACTGACTCCGCACTGTGATCTAAAACCATCGCACAGCGCTGAACTGATTCCGCACTGTGATCTACAACCATCGCACAGCGCTGACCTGACTCTGCGACTGTGATCTACAACCATCGCACAGCGCTGAACTGACTCCACACTGTGATCTACAACCATCACACAGCACTGAACTGACTCCGCACTGTGATCTACAACCATCGCACGGCGCTGTACTGACTCCACACTGTGATCTACAACCATCGCACGGAGCTGAACTGACTCCGCACGGAGATCTACAACCATCGCACAGCGCTGAACTGACTACACACTGTGATCTACGACCATCGCACAGCGCTGAACTGACTCCACACTGTGAACTACAATCATCGCACAGCGCTGAACTGACTCTGCACTGTGATCTACAACCATTGCAGAGTGCTTAACTGACTCCGCACTGTGATCTGCGACCATCGCACATAGCTGAACTGATTTCGCACTGTGATCTACAACCATCACACAGCACGGAACTGACTCCACACTGTGATATACAACCATCACACAGCACTGAACTGACTACACACTGTGATCTACGACCATTGTACACCACTGAACTGACTCTGCACTGTGATCTACGACCATTGTACACCACTGAACTGACTCTGCACTGTGACCTACAACCATCGCACAGCGCTGAACTGACTCTGCCGCTGTGATCTACAACCATCGCACAGCGCTGAACTGACTCCGCGGCTGTGGCCTGCGACCATCGCGCATCGCTGAACTGACTGCGGCTGTGATCTACAACCATCGCACAGCGCTGAACTGACTCCGCACTGTGATCTACAAACATCGCACAGCGCTGATCTGACTCCGCACTGTGATCTACAACCATCGCACAGTGCTGAACTGACTCTGCGACTGTGATCTACAACCATCGCACAGCGCTGATCTGACTCCACACTGTGATCTAGAACCATCGCACAGCGCTGAACTGACTCCGCACGGAGATCTGCAACCATCGCACAGTGCTGAACTGACTCTGCGACTGTGATCTACAACCATCGCACAGCGCTGAGCTGACTCCACACTGATATCTACGACCATCACACAGCGCTGAACTGACTCCGCACTGTGATCTGCGACCATCGCACATAGCTGAACTGATTTCGCACTGTGATCTACAACCATCACACAGCACGGAACTGATTCCACACTGTGATATACAACCATCACACAGCACTGAACTGACTACACACTGTGATCTACGACCATTGTACACCACTGAACTGACTCTGCACTGTGACCTACAACCATCGCACAGCGCTGAACTGACTCTGCCGCTGTGATCTACAACCATCGCACAGCGCTGAACTGACTCCGCGGCTGTGGCCTGCGACCATCGCGCATCGCTGAACTGACTGCGGCTGTGATCTACAACCATCGCACAGCGCTGAACTGACTCCGCACTGTGATCTACAAACATCGCACAGCGCTGATCTGACTCCGCACTGTGATCTACGACCATCGCAGAGTGCTGAACTGACTCCGCACTGTGATCTGCGACCATCGCACACGGCTGAACTGACTCCGCACTGTGATCTACAACCATCACACAGCACTGAACTGACTCCGCACTGTGATCTACAACCATCGCACAGCGCTGAACTGACTCCGCATGGAGATCTGCAACCATCGCACAGTGCTGAACTGACTCTGCGACTGTGATCTACAACCATCGCACAGCGCTGAACTGACTCCACACTGATTTCTACGACCATCACACAGCGCTGAACTGACTCCGCACTGTGATCTACAACCAGCGCATGGCGCTGAACTGACTCTGCAGTGTGATCTACAACCATCGCACACCGCTGAACTGACTCCAGACTGTGATCTACGACCATCGCAGAGTGCTGAACTGACTCCGCACTGTGATCTGCGATGATCGCACACGGCTGAACTGACTCCGCACTGTGATCTACAACCTTCGCACGGCGCTGAACTGATCTTGCAGTGTGATCTAGAACCATCGCACAGCGCTGAACTGACTCCACAGTGTGAACTACAACCATCGCACAGTGCTGAACTGACTCCACACTGTGATCTACGACCATCGCACAGCGCTGAACTGACTACACACAGTGATCTACATACATCTCACAGCGCTGAACTGACTCCGCACTGTGACATACAACCATCGCACAGCGCTAAACTGACTCCGCACTGTGATCTACGACCATTGCTCAGCGCTGAACAGACTCCGCGGCCGTGTTCTACGACCATCGCAGAGCGCTGAACTGACTCCGCAATGTGATCTACGACTATCGCAAAGATCTCAACTGACCCCGCACTGTGATGTACGACCATCGCACAGTGCTGAACTGATTGCAGCTGTGATGTACAACCATCGCATAGCGTTGAACTGACTCTGCGGCTGTGATCTGCAACCATTGCACGGCGCTGAACTGACTCTGCACTGTGATCTACAACCATCGCACAGCGCTGAACTGACTCTGTGGCTGTGATCTACAACCATAGCACGACGCTGAACTCACTCCACACTGTGATCTACAACCATCACACAGCACTGAACTGACTCCGCACTGTGATCTAGAACCATCGCACGGCGCTGAACTGACTCTGCGGCTGTGATCTGTAACCATCGCACGGCGCTGAACTGACTCCACACTTGATCTACAACCATCACACAGTGCTGAACTGACTCCGCACTGTCATCTACAACCATCGCACAGCACTGAACTGACTCCGCACTGTGATCTAAAACCATCGCACAGCGCTGAACTGACTCCGCACTGTGATCTAAAACCATCGCACAGCGCTGAACTGATTCCGCACTGTGATCTACAACCATCGCACAGCGCTGACCTGACTCTGCGACTGTGATCTACAACCATCGCACAGCGCTGAACTGACTCCACACTGTGATCTACAACCATCACACAGCACTGAACTGACTCCGCACTGTGATCTACAACCATCGCACGGCGCTGTACTGACTCCACACTGTGATCTACAACCATCGCACGGAGCTGAACTGACTCCGCACGGAGATCTACAACCATCGCACAGCGCTGAACTGACTACACACTGTGATCTACGACCATCGCACAGCGCTGAACTGACTCCACACTGTGAACTACAATCATCGCACAGCGCTGAACTGACTCTGCACTGTGATCTACAACCATTGCAGAGTGCTTAACTGACTCCGCACTGTGATCTGCGACCATCGCACATAGCTGAACTGATTTCGCACTGTGATCTACAACCATCACACAGCACGGAACTGACTCCACACTGTGATATACAACCATCACACAGCACTGAACTGACTACACACTGTGATCTACGACCATTGTACACCACTGAACTGACTCTGCACTGTGATCTACGACCATTGTACACCACTGAACTGACTCTGCACTGTGACCTACAACCATCGCACAGCGCTGAACTGACTCTGCCGCTGTGATCTACAACCATCGCACAGCGCTGAACTGACTCCGCGGCTGTGGCCTGCGACCATCGCGCATCGCTGAACTGACTGCGGCTGTGATCTACAACCATCGCACAGCGCTGAACTGACTCCGCACTGTGATCTACAAACATCGCACAGCGCTGATCTGACTCCGCACTGTGATCTACAACCATCGCACAGTGCTGAACTGACTCTGCGACTGTGATCTACAACCATCGCACAGCGCTGATCTGACTCCACACTGTGATCTAGAACCATCGCACAGCGCTGAACTGACTCCGCACGGAGATCTGCAACCATCGCACAGTGCTGAACTGACTCTGCGACTGTGATCTACAACCATCGCACAGCGCTGAGCTGACTCCACACTGATATCTACGACCATCACACAGCGCTGAACTGACTCCGCACTGTGATCTGCGACCATCGCACATAGCTGAACTGATTTCGCACTGTGATCTACAACCATCACACAGCACGGAACTGATTCCACACTGTGATATACAACCATCACACAGCACTGAACTGACTACACACTGTGATCTACGACCATTGTACACCACTGAACTGACTCTGCACTGTGACCTACAACCATCGCACAGCGCTGAACTGACTCTGCCGCTGTGATCTACAACCATCGCACAGCGCTGAACTGACTCCGCGGCTGTGGCCTGCGACCATCGCGCATCGCTGAACTGACTGCGGCTGTGATCTACAACCATCGCACAGCGCTGAACTGACTCCGCACTGTGATCTACAAACATCGCACAGCGCTGATCTGACTCCGCACTGTGATCTACGACCATCGCAGAGTGCTGAACTGACTCCGCACTGTGATCTGCGACCATCGCACACGGCTGAACTGACTCCGCACTGTGATCTACAACCATCACACAGCACTGAACTGACTCCGCACTGTGATCTACAACCATCGCACAGCGCTGAACTGACTCCGCATGGAGATCTGCAACCATCGCACAGTGCTGAACTGACTCTGCGACTGTGATCTACAACCATCGCACAGCGCTGAACTGACTCCACACTGATTTCTACGACCATCACACAGCGCTGAACTGACTCCGCACTGTGATCTACAACCAGCGCATGGCGCTGAACTGACTCTGCAGTGTGATCTACAACCATCGCACACCGCTGAACTGACTCCAGACTGTGATCTACGACCATCGCAGAGTGCTGAACTGACTCCGCACTGTGATCTGCGATGATCGCACACGGCTGAACTGACTCCGCACTGTGATCTACAACCTTCGCACGGCGCTGAACTGATCTTGCAGTGTGATCTAGAACCATCGCACAGCGCTGAACTGACTCCACAGTGTGAACTACAACCATCGCACAGTGCTGAACTGACTCCACACTGTGATCTACGACCATCGCACAGCGCTGAACTGACTACACACAGTGATCTACATACATCTCACAGCGCTGAACTGACTCCGCACTGTGACATACAACCATCGCACAGCGCTAAACTGACTCCGCACTGTGATCTACGACCATTGCTCAGCGCTGAACAGACTCCGCGGCCGTGTTCTACGACCATCGCAGAGCGCTGAACTGACTCCGCAATGTGATCTACGACTATCGCAAAGATCTCAACTGACCCCGCACTGTGATGTACGACCATCGCACAGTGCTGAACTGATTGCAGCTGTGATGTACAACCATCGCATAGCGTTGAACTGACTCTGCGGCTGTGATCTGCAACCATTGCACGGCGCTGAACTGACTCTGCACTGTGATCTACAACCATCGCACAGCGCTGAACTGACTCTGTGGCTGTGATCTACAACCATAGCACGACGCTGAACTCACTCCACACTGTGATCTACAACCATCACACAGCACTGAACTGACTCCGCACTGTGATCCAGAACCATCGCACGGCGCTGAACTGACTCTGCGGCTGTGATATGCAACCATCGCACGGCGCTGAACTGACTCCACAGTTGATCTACAACCATCACACAGTGCTGAACTGACTCCGCACTGTCATCTACAACCATCGCACAGCACTGAACTGACTCCGCACTGTGATCTAAAACCATCGCACAGCGCTGAACTGACTCCGCACTGTGATCTAAAACCATCGCACAGCGCTGAACTGATTCCGCACTGTGATCTACAACCATCGCACAGCGCTGACCTGACTCTGCGACTGTGATCTACAACCATCGCACAGCGCTGAACTGACTCTACACTGTGATCTACAACCATCACACAGCACTGAACTGACTCCGCACTGTGATCTACAACCATCGCACGGCGCTGTACTGACTCCACACTGTGATCTACAACCATCGCACGGAGCTGAACTGACTCCGCACGGAGATCTACAACCATCGCACAGCGCTGAACTGACTACAGACTGTGATCTACGACCATCGCACAGCGCTGAACTGACTCCACACTGTGAACTACAACCATCGCACAGCGCTGAACTGACTCTGCACTGTGATCTACAACCATTGCAGAGTGCTTAACTGACTCCGCACTGTGATCTGCGACCATCGCACATAGCTGAACTGATTTCGCACTGTGATCTACAACCATCACACAGCACGGAACTGATTCCACACTGTGATATACAACCATCACACAGCACTGAACTGACTACACACTGTGATCTACGACCATTGTACACCACTGAACTGACTCTGCACTGTGATCTACGACCATTGTACACCACTGAACTGACTCTGCACTGTGACCTACAACCATCGCACAGCGCTGAACTGACTCTGCCGCTGTGATCTACAACCATCGCACAACGCTGAACTGACTCCGCGGCTGTGGCCTGCGACCATCGCGCATCGCTGAACTGACTGCGGCTGTGATCTACAACCATCGCACAGCGCTGAACTGACTCCGCACTGTGATCTACAAACATCGCACAGCGCTGATCTGACTCCGCACTGTGATCTACAACCATCACACAGTGCTGAACTGACTCTGCGACTGTGATCTACAACCATCGCACAGCGCTGATCTGACTCCACAGTGTGATCTAGAACCATCGCACAGCGCTGAACTGACTCCGCACGGAGATCTGCAACCATCGCACAGTGCTGAACTGACTCTGCGACTGTGATCTACAACCATCGCACAGCGCTGAGCTGACTCCACACTGATATCTACGACCATCACACAGCGCTGAACTGACTCCGCACTGTGATCTGCGACCATCGCACATAGCTGAACTGATTTCGCACTGTGATCTACAACCATCACACAGCACGGAACTGATTCCACACTGTGATATACAACCATCACACAGTACTGAACTGACTACACACTGTGATCTACGACCATTGTACACCACTGAACTGACTCTGCACTGTGACCTACAACCATCGCACAGCGCTGAACTGACTCTGCCGCTGTGATCTACAACCATCGCACAGCGCTGAACTGACTCTGCGGCTGTGGCCTGCGACCATCGCGCATCGCTGAACTGACTGCGGCTGTGATCTACAACCATCGCACAGCGCTGAACTGACTCCGCACTGTGATATACAAACATCGCACAGCACTGATCTGACTCCGCACTGTGATCTACAACCATCGCACAGTGCTGAACTGACTCTGCGACTGTGATCTACAACCATCGCACAGCGCTGATCTGACTCCACACTGTGATCTAGAACCATCGCACAGCGCTGAACTGACTCCGCACGGAGATCTGCAACCATCGCACAGTGCTGAACTGACTCTGCGACTGTGATCTACAACCATCGCACAGCGCTGAGCTGACTCCACACTGATATCTACGACCATCACACAGCGCTGAACTGACTCCGCACTGTGATCTACGACCATCGCACAGCGCTGAACTGACTCGGCAATGTGATCTACAACCATCGCACAGCGCTGAACTGACTCCGCACTGTGATCTATAACCATCGCACAGCGCTGAACTGACTCTGCGGCTGTTATCTACAACCATCACACAGCGCTGAACTGACTCCGCACTGAAATCTACAACCATCGCTCGGCGCTGAACTGACTCTGCAGTGTGATCTACAAGCATCGCACAGTGCTGAACTGACTCCACACTGTGATCTACAACCATCGCACAGCGCTGAATTGACTCCACACTGTGATCTACGACCATCGCACAGCGCTGAACAGACTCCACACTGTGATCTACGACCATCGCACAGCGCTGAACAGACTCCACACTGTGATCTACGACCATCACACAGCGCTGAACTGACTCCGCACTGAAATCTACAACCATCGCTCGGCGCTGAACTGACTCTGCAGTGTGATCTACAAGCATCGCACAGTGCTGAACTGACTCCACACTGTGATCTACAACCATCGCACAGCGCTGAATTGACTCCACACAGTGATCTACGACCATCGCACAGCGCTGAACAGACTCCACACTGTGATCTACGACCATCGCACAGCGCTGAACAGACTCCGCACTGTGATCTACAACCATCACACAACGCTGAACTGACTGCACAATGTGATCTATGACCATCGCACAGCGCTGAACTGACTCTGCGGACGTGAACTACAACCATCGCACAGCGCTGAACTGACTCAGCACTGTGATCTACGACCATTGTACACCACTGAACTGACTCTGCACTGTGACCTACAACCATCGCACAGCACTGAACTGACTCTGCCGCTGTGATCTACAACCATCGCACAGCGCTGAACTGACTCTGCCGCTGTGATCTACAACCATCACACAGTGCTGAACTGACTGCACAATGTGATCTATGACCATCGCACAGCGCTGAACAGACTACACACAGTGATCTACAAACATCGCACAGCGCTGAACTGACTCCGCACTGTGATCTACGACCAACACACAGCACGGAACTGACTCCGCACTGTGATCTACAGCCATCACACGGCGCTGAACTGACTCCGCACTGTCATCTACAACCAACGCACAGCGCTGAACTGACTCCGCACTGTGATCTACAACCATCGCACAGTGCTGAACTGACTCCGCACTGAGATCTACAACCATCGCACAGCGCTGAACTGACTCCACACTGTGATCTACGACCATCGCACAGTGCTGAACTGTCTCCGCACCGTGATCTGCGACCATCGCACACAGCTGAACTGAGTCCGCACTGCTATCTACAACCATCACACAGCGCTGAACTGACTGCACAATGTGATCTGCGACCATCGCACAGCGCTGAACTGATTGCACAATGTGATCTACGACCATCGCACAGCGCTGAACAGACTACACACAGTGATCTACATACATCGCACAGCGCTGAACTGACTACGCACTGTGACATACAACCGTTGCACAGCGCTGAACTGACTACACACTGTGATCTACAACCATCGCACAGCGCTGAACTGACTCTGCGACTGTGATCTACAACCATGGCACAGCGCTGAACTGACTCCACACTGTGATCTATGACCAACACACAGCGCTGAACTGACTCCGCACTGTGATCTACAATCATCGTACGGCGCTGAACTGAATCCGCACTCTGATCTACAACCATCGCACAGCGCTGAACTGACTCCACACTGTGAACTACAACCATCGCACAGCGCTGAACTGACTCCACACTGTGAACTACAACCATCGCACAGCGCTGAACTGACTCCACACTGTGATCTACTACCATCGCAGAGTGCTGAACTGACTCCGCACTGTGATCTGCGACCATCGCACACGGCTGAACTGACTTCGCACTGTGATCTACAACCATCACACAGCACTGAATTGACTCCGCACTGTGATTTACGACCATCGCACAGCGCTGAACTGATTACACCCTGTGATCTACATACATCGCACAGCGCTGAACTGACTCCACACTGTGATCTACGACCAACACACAGCGATGAACTGACTCCGCACTGTGATCTACAACCATCGCACGGTGCTGAACTGACTCTGCACTGTGATCTACAACCATCGCACAGCGCTGAACTGACTCCGCACTGTGAACTACAACCATCGCACAGCGCTGAACAGACTCCACACTGTGATCTACGACCATCGCAGAGTGCTGAACTGACTCCGCACTGTGATCTGCGACTATCGCACACGGCTGAACTGACTTCGCACTGTGATCTACAACCATCACACAGCACGGAACTGACTCCGCACTGTGATACATAATCATCGCACAGCGCTGAACTGACTCCGCACTGTGATCTACGACCATTGTACACTGCTGAACTGACTCTGCACTGTGATCTACAACCATCGCAGAGCGCTGAACTGACTCCGCGGCTGTGGCCTGCGACCATCGCGCATCGCTGAACTGACTGCGGCTGTGATCTACAACCGTCGCACAGCGCTGAACTGACTCTGCGGCTGTGACTTACAACCATCGCACAGCGCTGAACTGACTCCGCACTGTGATCTACAAACATCGCACAGCGCTGATCTGACTCCGCACTTGTGATCTACAACCATCACACAACGCTGAAGTGATTCCCACTGTGATCTACAACCATCGCACAGCGCTGAACTGACTCTGCGACTGTGATCTACAACCATCACACAGAGCTGAACTGACTCCGCACGGAGATCTGCAACCATCGCACAGTGCTGAACTGACTCTGCGACTGTGATCTACAACCATCGCACAGTGCTGAACTGACTCTGCGACTGTGATCTACAACCATCGCACGGCGCTGAACTGACTCTGCACTGTGATCTACAACCATCGCACAGCGCTGAACTGACTCCACACTGTGAACTACAACCATCGCACAGCACTGAACTGACTACACACAGTGATCTACAACCATCACACAGCACGGAACTGACTCTGCACTGTGATATACAACCATCGCACAGCGCTGAACTGACTACACACTGTGATCTACGACCATTGTACACCACTGAACTGACTCTGCACTGTGACCTACAGCCATCGCAGAGCGCTGAACTGACTCCGCGGCTGTGGCCTGCGACCATCGCGCATCGCTGAACTGACTGTGGCTGTGATCTACAACCATCGCACAGCGCTGAACTGACACTGCGGCTGTGACCTACAACCATCGCACAGCGCTGAACTGACTCCGCATGGAGATCTGCAACCATCGCACAGTGCTGAACTGACTCTGCGACTGTGATCTACAACCATCGCACAGCGCTGAACTGACTCCACACTGATTTCTACGACCATCACACAGCGCTGAACTGACTCCGCACTGTGATCTACAACCAGCGCATGGCGCTGAACTGACTCTGCAGTGTGATCTACAACCATCGCACAGCGCTGAACTGACTTCACACTGTGATCTACGACCATCGCAGAGTGCTGAACTGACTCCGCACTGTGATCTGCGATGATCGCACACGGCTGAACTGACTCCGCACTGTGATCTACAACCTTCGCACGGCGCTGAACTGACTCTGCAGTGTGATCTAGAACCATCGCACAGCGCTGAACTGACTCCACAGTGTGAACTACAACCATCGCACAGTGCTGAACTGACTCCACACTGTGATCTACGACCATCGCACAGCGCTGAACTGAGTACACACAGTGACCTACATACATCTCACAGCGCTGAACTGACTCCGCACTGTGACATACAACCATCGCACAGCGCTAAACTGACTCCGCACTGTGATCTACGACCATTGCTCAGCGCTGAACCGACTCCGCGGCCGTGTTCTACGACCATCGCAGAGCGCTGAACTGACTCCGCAATGTGATCTACGACTATCGCAAAGATCTCAACTGACCCCGCACTGTGATGTACGACCATCGCACAGTGCTGAACTGATTGCAGCTGTGATGTACAACCATCGCATAGCGTTGAACTGACTCTGCGGCTGTGATCTGCAACCATTGCACGGCGCTGAACTGACTCTGCACTGTGATCTACAACCATCGCACAGCGCTGAACTGACTCTGCGGCTGTGATCTAGAACCATAGCACGATGCCGAACTCACTCCACACTGTGATCTACAACCATCACACAGCACTGAACTGACTCTGCACTGTGATCTACAACCATCGCACGGCGCTGAACTGACTCTGCCGCTGTGATCTACAACCATCGCACAGCGCTGAACTGACTCTGCCGCTGTGATCTACAACCATCACACAGTGCTGAACTGACTGCACAATGTGATCTATGACCATCGCACAGCGCTGAACAGACTACACACAGTGATCTACAAACATCGCACAGCGCTGAACTGACTCCGCACTGTGATCTACGACCAACACACAGCACGGAACTGACTCCGCACTGTGATCTACAGCCATCACACGGCGCTGAACTGACTCCGCACTGTCATCTACAACCAACGCACAGCGCTGAACTGACTCCGCACTGTGATCTACAACCATCGCACAGTGCTGAACTGACTCCGCACTGAGATCTACAACCATCGCACAGCGCTGAACTGACTCCACACTGTGATCTACGACCATCGCACAGTGCTGAACTGTCTCCGCACCGTGATCTGCGACCATCGCACACAGCTGAACTGACTCCGCACTGCTATCTACAACCATCACACAGCGCTGAACTGACTGCACAATGTGATCTGCGACCATCGCACAGCGCTGAACTGATTGCACAATGTGATCTACGACCATCGCACAGCGCTGAACAGACTACACACAGTGATCTACATACATCGCACAGCGCTGAACTGACTACGCACTGTGACATACAACCGTTGCACAGCGCTGAACTGACTACACACTGTGATCTACAACCATCGCACAGCGCTGAACTGACTCTGCGACTGTGATCTACAACCATGGCACAGCGCTGAACTGACTCCACACTGTGATCTATGACCAACACACAGCGCTGAACTGACTCCGCACTGTGATCTACAATCATCGTACGGCGCTGAACTGACTCCGCACTGTGATCTACAACCATCGCACAGCGCTGAACTGACTCCACACTGTGAACTACAACCATCGCACAGCGCTGAACTGACTCCACACTGTGATCTACTACCATCGCAGAGTGCTGAACTGACTCCGCACTGTGATCTGCGACCATCGCACACGGCTGAACTGACTTCGCACTGTGATCTACAACCATCACACAGCACTGAATTGACTCCGCACTGTGATCTACGACCATCGCACAGCGCTGAACTGATTACACCCTGTGATCTACATACATCGCACAGCGCTGAACTGACTCCACACTGTGATCTACGACCAACACACAGCGATGAACTGACTCCGCACTGTGATCTACAACCATCGCATGGCGCTGAACTGACTCCGCACTGTGATCTACGACCATCGCACAGCGCTGAACTGACTACACCCTGTGATCTACATACATCACACAGCGCTGAAGTGACTCCACACTGTGATCTACGACCAACACACAGCGATGAACTGACTCCGCACTGTGATCTACAACCATCGCACGGTGCTGAACTGACTCTGCACTGTGATCTACAACCATCGCACAGCGCTGAACTGACTCCGCACTGTGAACTACAACCATCGCACAGCGCTGAACAGACTCCACACTGTGATCTACGACCATCGCAGAGTGCTGAACTGACTCCGCACTGTGATCTGCGACTATCGCACACGGCTGAACTGACTTCGCACTGTGATCTACAACCATCACACAGCACGGAACTGACTCCGCACTGTGATACATAATCATCGCACAGCGCTGAACTGACTCCGCACTGTGATCTACGACCATTGTACACTGCTGAACTGACTCTGCACTGTGATCTACAACCATCGCAGAGCGCTGAACTGACTCCGCGGCTGTGGCCTGTGACCATCGCGCATCGCTGAACTGACTGCGGCTGTGATCTACAACCGTCGCACAGCGCTGAACTGACTCTGCGGCTGTGACTTACAATCATCGCACAGCGCTGAACTGACTCCGCACTGTGATCTACAAACATCGCACAGCGCTGATCTGACTCCGCACTGTGATCTACAACCATCACACAACGCTGAAGTGATTCCCACTGTGATCTACAACCATCGCACAGCGCTGAACTGACTCTGCGACTGTGATCTACAACCATCACACAGCGCTGAACTGACTCCGCACGGAGATCTGCAACCATCGCACAGTGCTGAACTGACTCTGCGACTGTGATCTACAGCCATCGCACAGTGCTGAACTGACTCTGCGACTGTGATCTACAACCATCGCACGGCGCTGAACTGACTCTGCACTGTGATCTACAACCATCGCACAGCGCTGAACTGACTCCACACTGTGAACTACAACCATCGCACAGCACTGAACTGACTACACACAGTGATCTACAACCATCACACAGCACGGAACTGACTCTGCACTGTGATATACAACCATCGCACAGCGCTGAACTGACTACACACTGTGATCTACGACCATTGTACACCACTGAACTGACTCTGCACTGTGACCTACAGCCATCGCAGAGCGCTGAACTGACTCCGCGGCTGTGGCCTGCGACCATCGCGCATCGCTGAACTGACTGCGGCTGTGATCTACAACCATCGCACAGCGCTGAACTGACACTGCGGCTGTGACCTACAACCATCGCACAGCGCTGAACTGACTCCGCATGGAGATCTGCAACCATCGCACAGTGCTGAACTGACTCTGCGACTGTGATCTACAACCATCGCACAGCGCTGAACTGACTCCACACTGATTTCTACGACCATCACACAGCGCTGAACTGACTCCGCACTGTGATCTACAACCAGCGCATGGCGCTGAACTGACTCTGCAGTGTGATCTACAACCATCGCACAGCGCTGAACTGACTTCACACTGTGATCTACGACCATCGCAGAGTGCTGAACTGACTCCGCACTGTGATCTGCGATGATCGCACACGGCTGAACTGACTCCGCACTGTGATCTACAACCTTCGCACGGCGCTGAACTGACTCTGCAGTGTGATCTAGAACCATCGCACAGCGCTGAACTGACTCCACAGTGTGAACTACAACCATCGCACAGTGCTGAACTGACTCCACACTGTGATCTACGACCATCGCACAGCGCTGAACTGAGTACACACAGTGACCTACATACATCTCACAGCGCTGAACTGACTCCGCACTGTGACATACAACCATCGCACAGCGCTAAACTGACTCCGCACTGTGATCTACGACCATTGCTCAGCGCTGAACCGACTCCGCGGCCGTGTTCTACGACCATCGCAGAGCGCTGAACTGACTCCGCAATGTGATCTACGACTATCGCAAAGATCTCAACTGACCCCGCACTGTGATGTACGACCATCGCACAGTGCTGAACTGATTGCAGCTGTGATGTACAACCATCGCATAGCGTTGAACTGACTCTGCGGCTGTGATCTGCAACCATTGCACGGCGCTGAACTGACTCTGCACTGTGATCTACAACCATCGCACAGCGCTGAACTGACTCTGCGGCTGTGATCTAGAACCATAGCACGATGCCGAACTCACTCCACACTGTGATCTACAACCATCACACAGCACTGAACTGACTCTGCACTGTCATCTACAACCATCGCACAGCACTGAACTGTCTCCGCACTGTGATCTAAAACCATCGCACAGCGCTGAACTGACTCCGCACTGTGATCTAAAACCATCGCACAGCGCTGAACTGACTCTGCACTGTGATCTACGACCATTGCAGAGTGCTTAACTGACTCCGCACTGTGATCTGCGACCATCGCACATAGCTGAACTGACTTCGCACTGTGATCTACAACCATCACACAGCACGGAACTGACTCCGCACTGTGATATACAACCATCACACAGCACTGAACTGACTACACACTGTGATCTACGACCATTGTACACCACTGAACTGACTCTGCACTGTGACCTACAACCATCGCACAGCGCTGAACTGACTCTGCCCCTGTGATCTACAACCATCACACAGCGCTGAACTGACTCTGCCGCTGTGATCTACAACCATCGCACAGCGCTGAACTGACTCCGCGGCTGTGGCCTGCGACCATCGCGCATCGCTGAACTGACTGCGGCTGTGATCTACAACCATCGCACAGCGCTGAACTGACTCCGCACTGTGATCTACAAACATCGCACAGCGCTGATCTGACTCCGCACTGTGATCTACAACCATCGCACAGTGCTGAACTGACTCTGCGACTGTGATCTACAACCATCGCACAGCGCTGATCTGACTCCACACTGTGATCTAGAACCATCGCACAGCGCTGAACTGACTCCGCACGGAGATCTGCAACCATCGCACAGTGCTGAACTGACTCTGCAACTGTGATCTACAACCATCGCACAGCGCTGAGCTGACTCCACACTGGTATCTACGACCATCACACAGCGCTGAACTGACTACACACAGTGATCTACAACCATCGCACAGCGCTGAACTGACTCCGCATTGAGATCTACAACCATCGCACAGCGCTGAACTGACTCTGCGACGGTGATCTACAACCATCGCACAGCGCTGAACTGACTCCACACTGTGAACTACAACCATCGCACAGCGCTGAACTGACTCCACACTGTGATCTGCGACCATCGCACAGTGCTGACTGACTCCGCACCGTGATCTGCGATCATCGCACATGGCTGAACTGACTCCACACTGTGATCTACAACCATCGCACAGTGCTGAACTGACTCCGCACTGTGATCTACAACCATCACACAACGCTGAACTGACTGCACAATGTGATCTATGACCATCGCACAGCGCTGAACTGACTACACACTGTGATCCACATACATCGCACAGCGCTGAACTGACTCTGCGGACGCGAACTACAACCATCGCACAGCGCTGAACTGACTCTGCACTGTGATCTACGACCATTGCAGAGCGCTGAACTGACTCCGCACTGTGATCTGCGACCATCGGACATGGCTGAACTGACTTCGCACTGTGATCTACAACCATCACACATCACGGAACTGACTCCGCACTGTGATATACAACCATCACACAGCACTGAACTGACTACACACTGTGATCTACGACCATTGTACACCACTGAACTGACTCTGCACTGTGATCTACGACCATTGTACACCACTGAACTGACTCTGCACTGTGACCTACAACCATCGCACGGCGCTGAACTGACTCTGCCCCTGTGATCTACAACCATCACACAGCGCTGAACTGACTCCGCAGCTGTGGCCTGCGACCATCGTGCATCGCTGAACTGACTGCAGCTGTGATCTACAACCATCACACAGTGCTGATCTGACTCCGCACTGTGATCTACAACCATCGCACAGTGCTGAACTGACTCTGCGACTGTGATCTACAACCATCGCACAGCGCTGAACTGACTCCGCACTGTGATCTACAACCATCGCACAGTGCTGAACTGACTCTGCGACTGTGATCTAGAACCATCGCACAGCGCTGAACTGACTCCGCACGGAGATCTGCAACCATCGCACAGTGCTGAACTGACTCTGCGACTGTGATCTACAAACATCGCACAGCGCTGAGCTGACTCCACACTGATATCTACGACCATCACACAGCGCTGAACTGACTCCGCACTGTGATATACAACCATCACACAGCACTGAACTGAATACACACTCTGATCTACGACCATTGTACACCACTGAACTGACTCTGCACTGTGATCTACGACCATTGTACACCACTGAACTGACTCTGCACTGTGACCTACAACCATCGCACAGCGCTGAACTGACTCTGCCGCTGTGATCTACAACCATCGCACAGCGCTGAACTGACTCCGCGGCTGTGGCCTGCGACCATCGCGCATTGCTGAACTGACTGCGGCTGTGATCTACAACCATCGCACAGCGCTGAACTGACTCCGCACTGTGATCTACAAACATCGCACAGCGCTGATCTGACTGCGCACTGTGATCTACGACCATCGCACAGCGCTGAACTGACTCGGCAATGTGATCTACAACCATCGCACAGCGCTGTGCTGACTCCACACTGGTATCTACGACCATCACACTGCGCTGAACTGACTCCGCACTGTGATCTACAACCATCGCACAGCGCTGATCTGACTCTGCGGCTGTTATCTACAACCATCACACAGCGCTGAACTGACTCTGCACTGAAATCTACAACCATCGCTCGGCGCTGAACTGACTCTGCAGTGTGATCTACAAGCATCGCACAGTGCTGAACTGACTCCACACTGTGATCTACAACCATCGCACAGCGCTGAATTGACTCCACACTGTGATCTACGACCATCGCACAGCGCTGAACAGACTCCACACTGTGATCTACGACCATCGCACAGCGCTGAACAGACTCCACACTGTGATCTACGACCATCGCACAGCGCTGAACTGACTCCGCACTGTGATCTACAACCATCACACAGCGCTGAACTGACTCCGCATTGAGATCTACAACCATCGCACAGCGCTGAACTGACTCTGCGACGGTGATCTACAACCATCGCACAGCGCTGAACTGATTCCACACTGTGAACTACAACCATCGCACAGCGCTGAACTGACTCCACACTGTGATCTACGACCATCGCACAGTGCTGACTGACTCCGCACCGTGATCTGCGACCATCGCACACGGCTGAACTGACTCCACACTGTGATCTACAACCATCGCACAGTGCTGAACTGACTCCGCACTGTGATCTACAACCATCACACAACGCTGAACTGACTGCACAATGTGATCTATGACCATCGCACAGCGCTGAACTGACTACACACTGTGATCCACATACATCGCACAGCGCTGAACTGACTCTGCGGACGTGAACTACAACCATCGCACAGCGCTGAACTGACTCTGCACTGTGATCTACGACCATTGCAGAGTGCTTAACTGACTCCGCATTGTGATCTGCGACCATCGCACATGGCTGAACTGACTTCGCACTGTGATCTACAACCATCACACAGCACGGAACTGACTCCGCACTGTGATATACAACCATCACACAGCACTGAACTGACTACACACTGTGATCTACGACCATTGTACACCACTTAACTGACTCTGCACTGTGATCTACGACCATTGTACACCACTGAACTGACTCTGCACTGTGACCTACAACCATCGCACAGCGCTGAACTGACTCTGCCCCTGTGATCTACAACCATCGCACAGCGCTGAACTGACTCCGCAGCTGTGGCCTGCGACCATCGTGCATCGCTGAACTGACTGCGGCTGTGATCTACAACCATCGCACAGCGCTGAACTGACTCCGCACTGTGATCTACAACCATCGCACAGTGCTGAACTGACTCTGCGACTGTGATCTACAACCATCGCACAGCGCTGATCTGACTCCACACTGTGATCTAGAACCATCGCACAGCGCTGAACTGACTCCGCACGGAGATCTGCAACCATCGCACAGTGCTGAACTGACTCTGCGACTGTGATCTACAAACATCGCACTGCGCTGAGCTGACTCCACACTGATATCTACGACCATCATACAGCGCTGAACTGACTCCGCACTGTGATCGACGACCATCGCACAGCGCTGAACTGACTCGGCAATGTGAACTACAACCATCGCACAGCGCTGAACTGACTCCGCACTGTGATCTACAACCATCGCACAGCGCTGATCTGACTCTGCGGCTGTGATCTACAGCCATCGCACTGTGCTGAACTGACTCCACACTGTGATCTACAACCATTGCACAGCGCTGAATTGACTCCACACTGTGATCTAC